>NC_134353.1:915871326-916171326 GCF_048569485.1 Anomaloglossus baeobatrachus | reverse complement strand
TTGGCGGGCCGCGCCGGGCGCTTCTGCGGCCTGGTTCAGCGTCGCCGCGCCGGGCATCTCTCCTGGGACCGCGGGCATGGCAGCAGGGGTCGGGGCACTCGCGCTGGCAGCGGCAACACCGGACTCACCCATCGGTAACATCATCGGGGTCTGAGTCGTCGCCGCTCGGTCTGGCACTCGTCGTGCGGTTCCCCTCTCATAGGCCTGAACCACTGCAGCCATCTCCAGAAGCTCCGTGCGTCCCTCGCTGATCTGCCCTACGACCCTGGCCTCCAGTCGGTCGCAGAACTGGGCAAGCTCTTGATACCACCAGGCAGCGGAGCCTGGCTCTGGGTCTCTGCATCCAGACGCCATTTCCTCTGCGTCTCCTTCTTTTAACAGCAGGCTTCTGGCTCCCTTTCTGTCCCGACGTCTCTGATTGCCTCCGCTCTCATCACTTGCGAGGTCAGGACTCTGCAGGGGATCTCTGGGTAGCCACACCTCTTCGTGGGCGGTAACTTCTCCCAGCGCGGGCTGCTGTTGTTTTTCAGCGCGCTTTTCATGGTGGCAATATGGCGGCGCTTCCAATTTTCCAAGCGGACCGCCCAGGCACATGGTCACCTGTCTGGACAGGTCTAGTCCTTATCCTGTTCGTGACGCCAGATGTGAAGCCCCGCAAGTATTGTGTCGGTGCATTACCTTCAGGGACTCCACGCAGCTGGATCCTGTCACAGGTAGGAAATCTTCTATCTAGGATTGTCGTGACGCCACTCTCAGAATTGCGGTCAGTGGGGACCGCCACTGCAGATTGAGGGACGCCTGGGGCTGATGGTGGGTGCAGTCAGTTGTAATAGCCTCCTGAGAGTGAGGCAAGCCCCAGGGCCCTGTGTAAGTGTGTAGAACCACAAGGCGCAGAATAACTCCACACAAGCAGAATGTCTTTCAGGGGTTTTATTCACAGAAGGTGGCAGAGTGAGTAACCCGGGCGTAGCTGGGATGAACCAGGCTGGAACCAGGTGTCCTTCAGGCTGACTGATGAGGGTGACTACCGACTCGCCTTCCTTAGCCCTTTGCGTTTTGGGGTAACCCCGACTTTTAGTCCCTATGGGGGTCACCCAGGGAAGTTGCTGAAGCCTCTCTCCCCTTCGTTTTGGCCCGTTTGCTTGTAGCCTGGACCAGGACACTCCGGCTGCTTGCCTCCTGTGAACTATGGGCCCTAACTGTGGCGACGTGGCTGCGGACTCTGTAGTGTGGTCTTGGGGGTATGAAGTGCCCCCTCATGCAGGTTTGGCAAGGAAAGGTGGATCTATCCCTGCACTGGGACCTGCTACCCGTTTGGGCCTGGTAACTCCCTAGCAGTCTCCTTACTTCCCACTCCGTTGCTCTCTCTTTAGCTGAAGATGGATTTCGGGTAGCACTACTAGGTGACCGTTCTCCCCCATCGGTAGTCACTGCGCGGACGCTGTTAGACTGCCACAGCCCCAGGGGTCTGCTCCTGACGTCTGCTCTCCCTGGACTGCTGCACTAAACCGGCTCACTCGTGGGACCTGCACTGCTGCTCCTGTCTGAGCTCCACTTCCATGCTCCTCACTCCTCCACACTCTGCTTCAGACTGCTCTTCTCCTCCTCCTTCCTCTTTTCCCTTTTGTGCCTGCCTACGCCACCTAGCAACCAGGCTCTCTACCACACCCCTTGAGTGGAGATGGAGGCTTCGCCCCCTCCACCCCTCGGGTGGAGGTGGAGGCTTTTCCCCCTCCTGGGATCCCCAGGGGTCCTCTCAAAGGTACATGTGTGAGACCTGATCACTATGCGCCTGTGTAGTCACACCTCGGTCAGCCTTCTGGATTACCTGTATTGTACTGTCCCCAGCATGGGTGCAGTACTCAGTGGTGCCTGACCAGGTCAGGGGCGCCACAGGGCCACTTAATATGGTGGTTATGGTGGTCTCCTAAAAAGAGTCACCCCTTGGCTGGGCCCTTCCCGGAGGGATATCTGGCTGGTTTCTGTGTTGAGACTCCTAACAGAGGCTCCACGGACCTTTTTGATTTACTCTACAAGAGAGGGAGACAGAGGACCCCACTGATCATATGAGCTTGCACTCTAAAGGGTAAGATGGAGGACCCTGCTGACCATAAGAGCTTACATTCTACGGGAGTGAGAGGACCCCACTGACCATAAGAGCTTACACTCTACTGGAGAGAGAGAGAGAGAGAGAGGGAGGACCCACTGACCATAAGAGCTTACACTCTACAGGAGAGAAAGAAACCCTGCTGACCATAGGAGATTACATTTTACAGGAGAGACAGATTTATCTAGTGACCATAAAACCTTACACTCTAATGCAGAGATAGAGCACCCCAATGACCATAAGAGCTTATACTCTACAGGGGAAAGAGGGCCCCACTCCAAAAAATCTTACATTCTACAGGAGAGACAGAGGACTCCAGTAACCATAAGAGCTTACACTCTTCAGGAGAGAGTGTAAGAGGTTGACCTCTACAGGAGAGAGAGTGGACCCCATTGACCATAAGAGCTTACACTTTACAGGAGAGATAGATGACCCCATTGACCATAAGAGCTTACACTCTACAGGAGAGAGAAAGGACCCCACTGACCATAAGAGCTTACACTCTACAGGAGACCGTGTAAGAGGTTGACCTCTACAGGAGAGAGAGTGGGCCCCATTGACCATAAGAGCTTACAGCTTACACTTTACAGGAGAGAGAGATGACCCTATTGACCATAAGAGCTTAAACTCTACAGGAGAGAGAGAGGACCCCACTGACCATAAGAGCTTACACTCTACAGGAGAGAGACTCACCAGTGACTCTGGAGATGGACAACACCTTTGATGTACAAACTGTTCTCCACTGGAAATCACAAAGATAAAGATTTCATAACTGCAGGGCATTACGTGGAGGCCACTCGGCAACGCAAAATGATGTTAAGTCATTCTTTGATCCTTCAGCAGTGTGGGAAATGGAGCTAGGAAAGTTGGGTTTTTTTTATGAACAACAAATGGAATCTCAAAATGTCTGAATTCAGGTGAAACTTTAAAATTGAGAATTTATTACACAAGCTGAATCCTTTGGGGATCGATCAGCTCTACCGGGTTCGTATTAATAGAATGTTCTTTGCTGAATGCTAGGTTGTTTTTTGTTTTGTTAGATTCCCTGAAAAACTGTATTTCGATTGGAGACCTGTCAGAGTCTCTTTTTTTTCCACTTTTTTGTTTAGGACTGAAAAATATGAATACCGCCAGCACGGAGTTCAGACAGTGGTAGCTGAAAAGGTCATCATTTCTCCCCATCACCTTGACAAAAAGTCCCAAAACCAAAGAATCCCACTTGATCTTTTTGATCTTCCATTTTATTGATCCACAGTCAATAAAGGTAAACAGTGTGCAGAGAGGTGGTAGGGCTAGGGAGGAAAAATATTTATTGTGCCAAGTCATCATTGCTATATTTCATTACTACTACGGTCAGCATCTCTCCCCAATCATCCTTGACAAAATGTTCCAAAACCAAGGAATCCCACTTGGTAACAGATCCAAAGTCAATAAAGGTAGACAGTGCACAGATGGGAGGTAGGGCTAGCGAGGAAAAATATTTATTGTGCCAAGTCAACATTGCTACATTTCATTACTACTACGGTCAGCATCTCTCCCCCATCATCCTTTACAAAAAGTTTCAAAACCAAGGAATCCCACTTGGTAACAGATCCACAGTCAATAAAGGTAGACAGTGCACAGATGGGAGGTAGGGCTAGGGAGGAAAAATATTTATTGGGCAAAGTCATTATTGTTACATTTCATTACTATTATTCTCCATTTGGATGCTATCTAAGTTCATGTGACTGCACCGTCCACAGTCTCTGTAGGAGTTCCCGATGGAATGCAGCTTTTCTGAGATTTCAGCAGACACCTGGATGTAGTGTTTGGAGGAGAGCGCTGTATTAATGTGAACACAGCCCAACAATGAAATGACTCAGCTTGTATAGCAGACTGAAAAGTCACTGAATTACACTTGGCGCGCTCATTCTTTACGTCCTTTCTGTAGCTCCAAGTTCAGCATCTGTCTTGCAAATCTCTTAACCACAGTCTTAACCAAGCCTATCATCTTAAGCAACAGAACCCAGCGGTTGATGGTGTGTCCGTGCATGGTTCTTGGGATTTCTCAGGATATCCTCCACGTATTACTTATTATCTCAGCAACAATAATTGCGCCGAATACTGCACTAGAGACACACGTCTATTCACTAAAGTATCATACACATCGGTATTCCTTAATGGCTGTTGAGTTGAATGTTCCACTTTATTAAACATAACTGTCAGCTTCCTAAAGACTACACAGGGAAAAATGCATCAAGTCTTAGTTTACTGTCAAATTAATGCTGACACATTTTGAACATGCATTTCTCGCCCCTTATAAATGTTCTCGGGATTTTTTTTCTTCCTTGTGCTGCACTTTCTAGCAATTTGCTGATGGTTTGCAGAGTGTAGTGCAGCAAAGGAATAAAAATATCCTCAGAATGCTGATGTCGATGAGCATGGAAATTCAGGATTTCACACATTCCCTACTCCTAATCCCCCCTTACTGATCATTCTCTTATTATAATAATGAACTATCCCATTAATATCGCATTGATGGAGGTTCAACACTTGGCAGGCCACCAATCAACTTTTACTAGCTCCCACGATGGCTGGAAGTACACACTGTATGAACCTGGAAAATTACTAATCTATACATTTTGTTGTGGCCATTCTTTGGCACTGCATCTATGCTCCTACTGAATGGGAATGGCATCCGAGAAAAGTCCTCTACATGGTACACAGAACTGTGCTGTTCTAGTTTTGTACACTATATACTTTTTGTGAAGACAAGTGTTTGGTGAGGGTGCCAAGGGTTGGATCCTTACCAATTGGATATTGATGACCTATGCTAAGAATACATAATCAAAATTTTACTCATGGACAATCCTTTTAACTTTGACAAGTTGCAATGCTAGGAATATGAATTGTGAAGACCCAATGCACCACAATAAGGTGCCTGTTTGAATTCCCAGGGAATCGCCCTGACGCATGTTTCATTTTAGCTTTCTCAAGGGAATAAAGCTCCCCTTGGGAAAACTAACGTGAAACGTGTATCGGTGCAGTTCCTTTGGAATTTGCACATACCCCCTATTATGATATATTAGTTCTTCATAACTCTTCAGCAGCGCAGTTACAACCACACCGGTTCTCTTTTTCCTCTCTATGGTACTAGCCCTAGGGCTTGTGGTTCATGCAACAGCTGATTACAGGCTCTGATTAAAGTGAGCACATTTTTGCACAAATATCTATACATGGCCATCAGATAAGACTCTATTTGCTCTGTTCTGTCCCATAGTTTTCTACCTAGGAATATTGATTGAAATTGCCAAGAATGCCAAACTCTACATGGAGTTTGCATTATGGATGTATCTTCTAATAATTTTACCAAATAGGTGTCCGTTTGGTTCACCAAATCACAGTCTATCCTCCCTACTTTGGGTGACTAACATTCCAATCCATTAATCCAACTATTGCTATTGCAAAACATTTAGCACCAAATGGTCAATGTTGCCTTAATCAGTGGTCTCCAATCCATGGCTTTCCGGTTGGTGCAAAACAGCATTCATCCAAAGGATATCAGGATATGCTGACAATTGTAATCTTGCAATGGTTGGTGAGTAGAGATGGGCGGACCCTTGGAAGTTCGGTTCGGAGGGCACAGTTAACTTTAGACAAGGTTTGGTTTGTGACTCGCCCTTGATCCGAACCTCAATGGAAGTCAATAATTGGGCAGTTCATGTCTATGCTCATGTGCAGCCAGCCATAAGCAGAACACTTCCTAGGGTGGGTGGCCAAGGTTTTTCAATTTTTTTTTTTGTGTGCACCCTACATCTAATCACGCTAATTTTATCCTTAGTACGAGCTGTTTAAACACTGCACGTGGCTCACACAGGGCTGAGCATCAATTATACCCAAGCATAGAGCTGCTCGCTAGAGTGGTTTGCACTCGTAACTCACTCGAACTTCGAACCAGAACTCTGTTTTTTTTTGGTGGTCGATTTCCGAATCGGAAATTTGAAACTCAAACCTCAGGTTCATTCATCTCTATTGGTGAGCCATTGGTGGGAGATGACTATGTTATAAAATTTTGGGCAACCCTGCACAGAAACATCTGGCACCCAAGTAGTACCTTCCATCACGATAGCTGCAGCATGGCCAACAGCAAAGCCATAAGGATGTAGCTAGATATAGTTAAATTTATCAAATATTCGGGGTTTAGTTCAATTTTATGTGTAACCACAGATAAAATATTGTACCACCACGCGTTTTGTGCCAAAAGGAGAACTCAGCTTTGTTATATCTGTGATGTAGGAACTGTACTTCTCCATTCCAAATCACTTCTGAAATATCTGTCCCTTCCTTGTAAGACTACAGATACTTAATATGCAACTGGTTCCTTTGCGCCAAAGACAAGGTCCACAAGGAAACATTTACAGGCCAAGCAAAGAAGACATTTCAGACTGTGGATGAATTAACTTATCGTTATTGAATATGTCAGTCATTAAACGACCCTTCTGAAGCACAGAGATACGACTTTATGACTGCGCAGGAAGGGTCAGACTGCAAAGGACAAGTCACTTGGTATAAATGTCTTGAGTAAGGCCGAGACACTGAAGGCACTAATGTACTTTGTTCTGCTGTTTCCAATGTACTCAATAGAGATGAGTAAATCAATTTGTTACAACCAGGATTAGAGGTCTCATGTGTCCAGATTTTCCATGAAAATTCCAAGTTTTCTACATGGACGTTCTCAATGGGGGACTTCAGATTGACAATGAATCCTAATTAAAATAATGAGAGAGAATAAAATGCTGTCGATATATATCTGCATTTGGATCAATAAGAGTTTTGGTGAAGGAATAGACACGTAATTTTATCTCTTTTCTAGCTATGTAAGTAAACATCATAAAGTATATATCATCACATGGAAATTTGCTGTAATTTTGAAAGTTAATTTCAGACTCTTGTAATCAATGATTTCAGGAGAGAGAATTTAATTTAATCTGTCAGTGCAAAATGACTGTTCAAACCAAGCACAGGCATTCGGCGCCTTGAATGATCCAGCTTCTGGCACTGCAGATAAAATCCAGACTTTAACGAAAATTTCTTCTAAAAGTCATAACATCATATGACCGTGGATAAGGTGGCAGGCATTCAAACATTGTATAAGAGAAGAAAAACCAGATGCGTTTCGAGTGACACCGCTCTTAAGGCCGCTTTACACGCAACGACATCGCTAACGAGATGTCATTGGGGTCACGGAATTCGTGACGCACATCTGACCTCGTTAGCGATGTCATTGCGTGTGAAACGTATGAACAACCGCTAACGATCAAAAATACTCACCTTATTGCTGATTGTTGACACGTCGTTCTAATCCCAAATATCATTGATGGTGCTGGATGCAGGATGTTCGTTGTTCCTGAGGCAGCACACATCGCTACGTGTGACACCCCAGGAATGACGAACAACACCTTACCTGCGTCCTCCGGCAACGAGGTGGGCGCCACTTTCTTTCGGCTACTCTCCACCCCTCTGCTTCTATTGGACGGCTACCATGTGACGTCGCTTTGACGCCGCACGAACTGCCCAATTAGAAAGGAGGCGGTTCACCGGCCACAGCGGCGTCGCTAGGCAGGTAAGTCCATGTGACGGGGACTAACGATATTGTGCGCCACGTGCAGCGATTTGCCCGTGATGCACAAACGACTGGGGTGGGTGCTTTCACGAACGACATTGCTAGCGATGTCGCTGTGTGTAAAGCCCCCTTTAGACCTAGTGAATACAGATGAGCGGTTCCGAGGAGATTTGATTCGCCGGCAACAAATAAGCCTAGCCTCCACAGGTTCAATCCGGACTCGAACCCAGGAGCCAATCACTGATTGGCAGTTTGAGTCTCCACCCACATACAGCCAAACATAAGCAGATCAATTCCGGGGGAGGGTGGGCTTTTTCAATTTTTTTTTGTTGCACACTACATCCGAGCATATTATCCTCAGTGTGCGCAGTTCAAATACTGCAAGCGGCTTGCACAGGGCTGAGCACCAAGCGTCCCAAGCACAGTGATGCTGGCACGAGGTTTGTTCGCACGTAAAACATCCGATCCCCGAACCCGAACCTTGATTTCTAAATTTGTTGCTCGGTTTGAAAATCGAACCTCAGGTTTGCTCATCTCTATTGGTGAGTATCTAGCAGCGGTGTCACTCAAAACGCATCTGGTGTCTGGTTCTCTTATACCATGTCAAAAAGCCTGTCACATTATCCACGGTCATATGAGGATATGAATTTTAGAAGAAATTTACATTAAAGTCTGGACTTTATCTAAAGTGCAAGAAGCTGGATCATTCATTTTCTCCACATATGTTCTATGCTGAGCAGCAGCAGGATCTCGAGTTTCGAGTTTTCTAGTAAAATATTAGATGTAGTAGTTTTTGATGTGGGGTGTACTCATTTTTGCATCAACTAATTTGAGTAAATCTGAAGACTTTGTAATCAAAGTTTTATTATTAACCTTACTTTCATGTCATGGGATAAAAAATGTTCAAACTCAGTCTTGTCAAGATTTTGGAAATTGTTCTTGTGTTCAGTGAGATATTGATTAAAATCTAACTTTTCAAAGAGGGTGTACTCATTTACTCATTTCTGCTGAGCAATGTGAATATGTATACATATATATAGCTATATATATTACAGTTGAAAAAAATACTGTGTTATTATAGAGTGAATATATAATTTCTATCAAATATATACTGCAGTTGAAAAAAACATACTGTAGCATACAGTATGTATATATATATATATATATATATATATATATACACACACGTATATATATATACCGTGTATATATATATATATATATATATATATATATATATGTATATATATAAAAAATATATATGCTCTGCATATATAGATGAATGAATATATATATACATATATACATATATATATGTATATATATATATATATGTATATATATATATATATATATATGTATATATATATATATTTATATATATATATACAGTATATATAGCTATATATATATATTACAGTTGAAAAAAATACTGTGTTATTATAAAGTGGATATATCATTTCTATCAAATATATAATAAGAATTAATGGAGGCAAGTAAGATGGGATATCCAATATATTCTAAAAAATCAATATCGCATCGGCTTACAAAGCCTTGAAGTCACCTGGTTTGGTGGATGTTAATATCTTAGCTATCACTAAGCAAAAGATTAGTAAAGAACATATGAATCTGTAATATGGGCCTAAAGAAAATCCATCAATACTGTCATGTATCGATATTGTGCCAGCATGGAAACCACCACCCGCCTTTATTGTGGAACAGTGGTGGGGAGAGCTCTCTCCAAGGGGTTAACTCCACAGTTAGGACTTTCCAATGAAGATTGATGAGACAGATAAGGATTAGCAAAACCTGACAGACAAAATCAATGAATGATATATCAACGTCCTATCAGAAGATGATGCACAATATATCAGAAGCATATAACACCATGTATGGGGGCTGACAACACCGGGCAAATCAATGCCTCATTGGCTCAAAGAGCTCCAGAGGTGACTCATCCTATAAGATGTCATAGAAGCCTTTTTTTCTTGGGGATGAGGGGTAATTAGGAGAATTTTTCAGAAACTATTAGTAAGGCGTTGACATTACTAACTTATGACTATCTATATACAGTCCCTGACAGAAGTTCTGTCGCTTATTCATGTTATGTAAATAAAAGCTTATAACCTGACATTAAATTCATCCATTGGTTTTATAAATTACTCTTTTGAAAGCTGAAACCCTCTCAAATTTGGTATAGGTTATGAAAATAAAGTTGCTGCAAAGCTGAAATATTGATCATTTAATGAACACAGAAAGGTCAAAGTTTTGTCGCCTTGTCATATAATGCACCCAATCCTAGTTTACATCCTCACCTGTGCTCACTAAATGATCGGTTAATTAGTGGGTGTGTATAAAAAGAAACCCAGCACCCCAGACCTCCAGTTGACCTGCAACTTGACCTCTGACAACATGCCAAAAATCCACCCTGCGACCAAAGCCTTGATTATCAAGAGGCTGAAGACCAGAGCCATTGCAGAGGTGGCTGGTACCTTTAATGTGTCTCAGCGTCAAGTACAAAGAATTAAAAAAAGATTTGAAGAGACTGGAGATGTTTTTGACAAGCCCAGGTCTGGCAGACCCCGCAAGACAACTGCTCAGGAGGAACGTTTGTTGGTTAGAAAATCCAAAGCTAGCCCCTCTTCTTCTGCAGCAGAGCTCCAATAGGCCTGATCCCCTCAAGTCCCTGTGTCAACTAGAACAGTTTGTAGGATTCTGTTTCGAAATGGCCTCCATGGTCGAATGAGTGCCCAGAAGCCAGCACTAAACAAAAGGCAATTAAAAAACTGTGTGGCATTTGCCAAGTCCCACAGCCTGCTAAACAAATGGACGCTGGAAAGGTGGCAGAAAGTGGATTTCTCTGATGAATCTTCAGTTGAATTACACCACAGCCACCACAAATACTGCAGGAGACCTACTGGAGCCCGTATGGATACAGAAAACAGTTAAGTTTGGTGGTGGAAAGATCATGGTCTGGGGTTACATTTAGTATTGGGATGTGCAAAACATTTGCAAGGTGAAAGGCAATATCAATAGCCTAAAATATCAAGAATTATTAGCTACCTCTTACATTCCCAATCATAAAAGGGGTCAAATTCTGCAGCAGGATGGTGCTCCATCTCATACATCCATCTCTACAACAATGTTCCTCCTGGCAAAGAAGATCACGGTGCTCAAGGACTGGCCAGCCCAGTCACCAGACATGAACATTGAGCATGTTTGGAGTAGGATGAAAGAGGAAGCTTGGAAGAGAAAACCAAAGAATCTAGAAGAACTCTGGGAGGGATGTAAGACTGCATTCTTTGCTATTCCTGATGACTTCATCCATAAATTGTATGAATCATTGTTGAACCGCATGGATGCAGTCCTTCAAGCTCATGGAGGTCACACAAAATATTAAATATGACTCTAATAGCACCACAACTTCATTCACCAATGTTATGCAACATATCTTTGTATTAGAAGTTAATTATTTGTTTAAATGTCACATTACTTTCTGTGGGCGACAAAACTTTTGTCTTGCCAAAATCTGACCTTTCTGTGTTCATTAAATGATCAATATTTCAGCTTTGCAGCAACTTTATTTTCATAACCTAAACCAAATTTGGGAGGGTTTCAGCTTTCAAAAGAGTAATTTATAAAACCAATGGATGAATTTAAAGTCAGGTTATAAGCTTTTAATTACATAACATGGATAAGCGACAGAACTTTTATCAGGGACTGTATATTTAGATGTAGAATTTTTCAGACATATGGTATTTCCAGAAAAATATTTTGATGGAAAATCATTATTGACATAATTGAAAAGAAATTAACTAAAGGCTTTATCCACCAACGTCCAAGAGATTGGCAGCTTCATGTCAGCACAGAAAATGCTCTCCTATATAGTGTAAGCTCTTATGGTCCATGTCCCATCCTTCACTCTGCTATAGAGTGTAAGCTCTTATAGTCCATGCCTCATCTTCCACTTTCCTATAGAGTGTAAGCTCTTATGGTCCATGTCTCATCTTTTACTCTCCTATAGAGTGTAAGCTCTTATGGTCCATGTCTCATCTTTTACTCTCCTATAGAGTGTAAGCTCTTATGGTCCATGCCTCATCTTTCTCTCTCCTAAAGAGTGTAAGCTCTTATGGTCCATGCCTCATCATTCTCTTTCCTATAGAGTGTAAGCTCTTATAGTCCATGCGGTCATCATATATTGTTCTTGCACAAGGGTTGATTTCTTTCCTTGATGGATTCCACCAAGTAATACAAAGGAAACAATCAAAAATGCACATTGCATGATTTTCTCAAATATTTCATTGATTATCTATCCCTAACAGACAGCAGCTATTATTTATAATATTCATTGATTGCCCTAAGGATCTCTGGCAGCCGTGCTACACGAATGATTCCTCCAAGTGCTAAAAAATAACTCAGTTTCGCCATTGAATTCAAGCCATCATCTATTTTTAAGTGGTCAATTTTTCTACTTTGCCCCCAAAGGTGAAATTAATTATTACACAGATATCGATTAATTAAGGAGCTGAAAGTATTTGCGATGGATTGTCCAAAAGAATAGATATTGTTTATAGTCAATCAGAGCACCAGATAATAGATGTCGGGACAAGTATACAAAAAAATTCCCTCTAATTCCTATCTGCTGAAATATTTGGGTCCTTTAAAAAAACGGATATGTATCTTTTCAGTTTTGCACATTTTTATTGTATAAAGGGTAGAAAAATTGATTTTTTTATTGGCATACAAGAAAAATTCATGATACACTGATTAGCCAAAAATCTGATTCAACACACGGATAAAGAGAATCCATAGTTATATTCTTGTGAAAAGGGGCAGTATTATAGTAGTTCTATTCTTTTACATAGGAGGCAGTATTATAGCAGCTATATCCTTGTACATAGAGGGCAGTATTATAGTAGTTATATTCTTGTACATAGGGTCAGTATTATAGTTGTTATATTCTTGTACATAGGAGCAGTATTATAGTAGTTATATTCTTGTACATAGGGGGCAGTATTATAGTAGTTATATTCTTGTACATGGGGCAGTATTATAGTAGCTATATTCTTGTACATAGGGGGCAGTATTATAGTAGTTATATTCTTGTACATAGCGGCACTATTATAGTTGTTATATTCTTGTACATAGGAGCAGTATTATAGCAGCTATATTCTTGTACATAGGGGCACTATTATAGTTGTTATATTCTTGTACATAGGGGCACTATTATAGTTGTTATATTCTTGTACATAGGAGCAGTATTATAGCAGCTATATTCTTGTACATAGGGGCACTATTATAGTTGCTATATTCTTGTACATAGGGGCACTATTATAGTTGTTATATTCTTGTACATAGGAGCAGTATTATAGTAGTTATATTCTTGTACATAGGGGGCAGTATTATAGTAGTTATATTCTTGTACATGGGGGCAGTATTATAGTTGTTATATTCTTGTACATAGGGGCATTATTATAGTTGTTATATTCTTGTACATAGGGGGCAGTATTATAGTTGTTATATTCTTGTACATAGGGGCATTATTATAGTTGTTATATTCTTGTACATAGGGGACAGTATTATAGTAGTTATATTCTTGTACATAGGGGGCAGTATTATAGTAGTTATATTGTTATACATAGGAGGCAGTATTATAGTAGTTATATTCTTGTACATAGGGGCATTATTATAGTTGTTATATTCTTGTACATAGGAGCAGTATTATAGTAGTTATATTCTTGTACATAGGGGGCAGTATTATAGTAGTTATATTCTTGTACATGGGGGCAGTATTATAGTTGTTATATTCTTGTACATAGGGGCATTATTATAGTTGTTATATTCTTGTACATAGGGGGCAGTATTATAGTTGTTATATTCTTGTACATAGGGGCATTATTATAGTTGTTATATTCTTGTACATAGGGGACAGTATTATAGTAGTTATATTCTTGTACATAGGGGGCAGTATTATAGTAGTTATATTCTTGTACATAGCGGCACTATTATAGTTGTTATATTCTTGTACATAGGAGCAGTATTATAGCAGCTATATTCTTGTACATAGAGGCAGTATTATAGTAGTTATATTCTTGTACATAGGAGCAGTATTATAGTAGTTATATTCTTGTACATAGGAGCAGTATTATAGTAGTTATATTCTTGTATATAGGGGCAGTATTATAGTAGTTACATTCTTGCACATAGGAGCAGTATTATAGTAGTTATATTATTGTCCATACGGGGCAGTATTATAGTAGTTATATTATTGTACATAGGGGCAGTATTATAGTAAGTATATTCCTGTACATAGGAGGCAGTATTATAGCAGTTATATTCTTGTACAGAGGGGGCAGTATTAAAGTAATAATATTCTTGTACATAGGGGGCAGTATTATAGCAGGTATATTCTTGTACAGAGGGGGCAGCATTACCACAGTAATATTCTTGTACATAGCACGAAAATGAAAATGGACATCTTGATGCGCCCTTCGATCCGAAAAATATCCTTCTTTTCTCCTTACCGAATCTTCCTACATTTTCTTCTTGATAGACCAAACCAATCCCAGTCCCTTTTGGGACCAAAAAAGCCTAAACAAACATAACTTTCCTCTAGTTCTCGAAACAAACTAACACCATCCTCTGAGCATCCCCCCCAGCAGGGAAGATTGTGAAAGATCAGATGAAAACTGCATTTCTCAATTAGTTCTCCGTCCTACAAGCTTTCCCTCCTTGTTCCCTCTGATCCTTTCTGAGGAGTCTGTCTTCTCTTCTGTGTTCAGAAAAACAACACACAAGCCTTCTTTCGGATGTTTTGGGGCTGAAATAATCCTTCCTTTCACATAGTAATTGAAAAAGTAAATCCACTGGGCACAGAAAGATTATGAAAAGATTCACAAGCTGTCAGTAGTTTTTTTTTTTTCTTACTTTTCCCTATGATAGGAGATGGCGGAGATGAAGAACAGATGGGAGGATGCTCCGCCATAGAACAATCAAACAGCCTGTGCAAATAATCAGCATTTAAAGTTGTTGTTTTTGAAGGTGCAATGCCGAGGCTCAAATTATAAAGCTTTCATGGGATCTGAGATGATTACACTGCCCCCTTTAAAATATGAAGAATAATGTCTGTGGAATCGAAGGCAACATGGACGATATCCAGGAACATTGGCTCTGTGAGAGCAGGGCTTGTCTGCAAATATGATTCATGGAATTGTGAAGACAGGATAGACATTCCCGAAAACATTGTATATCAAAATAGGGAACACAGAAGACAACAAATATGGTTTAGTAATTTTACCATGAGAGATAAAAGAGCAGTATTATAGCAGTTATATTCTTGTACATAAGGGCAGTATTATAGTAGTTATATTCTTGTACATAGGGGCAGTATAATAGTAGTTATATTCTTGTCCATAGGGCCAGTATTATAGCAGTTATATTCTTGTACATAGGGCCAGTATTATAGCAGTTATATTCTTGTACATAGGGGGCAGTATTATAGTAGTTATATTCTTGTACATAGGGGCAGTATTATAGTAGTTATATTCTTGTATATAAGGGCAGTATTATAGCAGTTATATTCTTGTACATAGGGGGCAGTATTATAGTAGTTATATTCTTGTACATAGGGGCAGTATTATAGTAGTTATATTATTGTACATAGGGGGCAGTACTATAGTAGTTATATTCTTGTACATAGGGGCAGTATTATAGTAGTTATATTATTGTACATAGGAGCAGTATTATAGTAGTTATATTCTTGTACATAGGGGGCAGTATTTTAGTAGTTATATTCTTGTACATAGTTTCAGTATTATAGTAATTATATTCTTGTACATAGGAGGCAGTATTATAGTAGTTATATTCTTGTACATAGGGGCAGTATTATAGTAGTTATATTCTTGTACATAGGGGGCAGTATTTTAGTAGTTATATTCTTGTACATAGTTTCAGTATTATAGTAATTATATTCTTGTACATAGGGGCAGTATTATAGTAGCTATATTCTTGTACATAGGAGCAGTATTATAGTAGTTATATTCTTGTACATAGGGGACAGTATTATAGTAGTTATAGTCTTGTATATATTGGCAGTATTATAGCAGTTATATTCTTGTATATATGGGAAGTATTATAGTAGCTATATTCTTGTACATAAGGGGAAGTATTATAGTAGTTATATTCTTGTATAAATGGGTAGTATTATAGTAGTTATTTTGTTTTATATAGGAGTCAGTATTATAGTAGATATATTTTTGTACATAAGGGCAGTATTATAGCAGTTATATTCTTGTACATAGGAGCAGTATTATAGTAGTTATATTCTTGTACATAGGGCGCAGTTTTATAGTAGTTATATTCTTGTACATAGGGGCAGTATTATAGTAGTTATATTCTTGTACATAGGAGCAGTATTATAGTAGTTATATTCTTGTACATAGGGCGCAGTTTTATAGTAGTTATATTCTTGTACATAGGAGCAGTATTATAGTAGTTATATTCTTGTACATAGGGGCAGTATTATAGTAGTTATATTCTTGTACATAGGAGCAGTATTATAGTAGTTATATTCTTGTACATAGGGCGCAGTATTATAGTAGTTATATTCTTGTACATAGGGGGCAGTATTATAGCAGTTATATTCTTGAACTTAAGGGCAGTATTATAGTAGTTATATTCTTGTACATAGGGGCAGTATTATAGTAGTTATATTCTTGTACATAGGAGCAGTATTATAGTAGTTATATTCTTGTACATAGGGCGCAGTATTATAGTAGTTATATTCTTGTACATAGGGGGCAGTATTATAGCAGTTATATTCTTGAACTTAAGGGCAGTATTATAGTAGTTATATTCTTATACATAAGGACAGTAAGATACTATTTATATTCTTGTGCATAGTTTTGAGTATTATAGTAGTTATATTCTTGTACATAGAGGGTTGGATTATAATGTTTATATTCTGGTCTATAAATCTTGGTTACATTGGTTATGTTCTTTCTCAGTATTTTATGAGCTGTATCAAATCTCTTAACATCCTAGCTACCAATAGGGGTATTACAATACAAAATGTAGTCTGTGTTTCTACATAGGATTTCATAAAAACTAACTGATCCACACTGGTTTTAAAGTCTTTATGTTTTCCAGACAAATGAGTCCAGTAGTAAACTAAGGTCTATGGTAAGCTCATATGTTACTGTCTCTTTAAACTAAACTATTATTGTGAAGCTTCTCCCTTCCCCATTCAGACACCTGCCTGTCACATTGAGCATTAAACCAGACGGAGTTACTTGGCTTTTTACAATTGTTATAAAGCTTGGGATTTTTTTTCCTTGCCTTAATATGCAAACCTCATGGTCTATTAAAAAGCATTGATGCTTTGCTAAATCAGCATAAATTCTAAGTGCTAGTTCTGCGCAATGGATTCGGCAGCTATATGATCCGTTTCATAGTAAAGAAAGTCAGGAACACGTTCCTCTGCAGCGTGGTACTTTTAGTCTCACCAATATGTTACTGTACGTGAGAAAATAACACAGATTGTGAAGTCTCATATTTTGCTGAAATCAAAGTCCATACCACAGCTAACATGAACCGTGAAGGACCAGACTTATAAAGGGTAGACCCACATAATATACCCACATGGGTCCACTCCTTGCATTTGCAAGACAAGGAGCAGATATCCTTATTAAGGAACATCTAAAAAAAAAATATTCAAAAAACGTGATTGACTTCAGAAGGCAGATCATCCAATGATCTGTAATTTCAGATGTCTGGGGTGTGCCTCCTAGGTCCTGTATTAGATATTCCTACTGTAGGTATTGGTTCCCAACCATGACCCATTAGGTGGTCTTCCGGTCCTTTATGGGACCAATAAACCTTAATTTCTTATCTAATCAGCTGTGTAATGGAGAGACACATTTTTGTCCACCATTTTTCATCTAAGATCTAAGTAAGGTTTCTGTCACGGGCAATCAGAACCTCTAAGCTGACCCTAAAACTACGGACACCAAGCTGTCCCTTATCATAGATGTAAGCTTTATGGTAGCTAGGTCTTGGTCTCCAGCATGTCCCTAACTGCTGTTTGAGTCTTGAATGGCAAACCTTCAATTCTTACTTAATCAGTTGTGTGATGAGACACAATTCTGTTCAGCATTTTCTATCTAAGATCTAAGTAAGGCTTCTGTCAAGGGCAATCAGGGTAACAGAAGATGGACCTGCAATGGAACCTCAGATTAGGGACCATAATCTGTCCTTTATCCCAGAGGTAAGCTTGATGGTAGCTAGCTGTGGGCCACCAGCATGTCCTTAACTCCTGTTTGAGCCATGAACTTACAACCCCCTCTCCACACACTTCAGGAAAGGGCTGGGACTGGCGAAGCAAACACCACAAATAACAGACACGAGGGAGAGACAATACAAAGCCATGAAGAAATTAACACAGGAAGAAAATAACTAAATTCACATAGTCCCTCCACAACAACATAACCCCACGTCAAACTCCATGGCACCCAAATGCATTTCAAGGCTCTGGCCAACTGGTCCAGGCAGCCATTATCTATTCCCCATTTTCTTGAGATGGCTGGACTGTCATTGTAAATAAGCACTTGTACCTTGTCCCGCCCATATCTCATTGTAGATTGTAAGCTCTCACGAGCAGGGTTGTCTTTTTTCCTTACTCCAATTGTATTTTCTATAACTGTTATTTGTTTGTATATGAACCACCTGAATTGTAAAGCGCTGTGGAATATGTTGGAGCTATAGAAGTAAAGATTTATTATTATTATTATTATTATTATTAATAAAATAAACTAACAACGGTGATATTTCCACAGCACACAACAGGTCAGCAGGCTCTGGATCAGGAGAATAAGGACCGATACGCAGGAGCAACGCTGAAGCTATATCCGGCGACCAGCAACAGGATCCAGAACCTTATAAAGGGTGAAGGCGGCTGTGAATGGTCATTAGCACCTTGAGCTCCTAGCAACTGTTCACAAGTCAACAGGAATTAACTCCTGCTGGACTGGAGAGCAGTGAAGCAAAACACAGCCAACTCCCATGACAAGCTTTACAACTAAGGGATCTCAGGCTGCTTGTCAGACTCTGTGGTGGTTTGAGCAGAGTTCGACGCCTTCATGACACCCAGTGAGTGCAAAGCCGAAAATGGCATGACAGTTTCCTACTTGTTGTCCTCAAAAATCAACTCATTTACAAATGTGGTTGAAAATTCCAGAGGTTGGAATACTTGTAGAACTGATTCTAGCACCAATTTGCAATTTTTCTCAGTTCAAACCAAGATGTTAGAAAGAACAGAGGACTTTCGAGAATGTAGATACATAATGACAGGTGTCCAGTTCTATTGACAATATTACTCAGAGTTGTATCTTGAGGGTGGAGAGGACCCGTCCATGCGTCTTGGGTGGTACGTTCTCATAAAATACAAACTAGCCACTTGGCTTTGACCACAGAATTTATCAACCAGGTCTTGGACACTGATCTGGTCCACAGGTGGCCTATTACTTTATCTCAAAGGTGTCTGCCTCATCTCTCAGTGCTTTTCTATATTCATCTCCAATGTTATTTTCCAGTAAGTTTGTTTGTTCTTCAATCTAACTATAACATTCCCATTTCACACCAATAACAATCAAAGGCAGCATCGTACGCGCCAGCACTGAGGACAATTACCAGCAGTTAATGCTCCTCAAATCATTGGCAGCCTATCTCGTTCCGGTGTCTGACCTACTCTATCTTCCTCATCTGCCTCTTTATGTCTTTATTACCTCGCTGCTCTCCTCATTACTTCACATGTTTGCATGCATTAACATTCATTTTCCTACTGGCTTCCACACGCTAACTTATATCTAAGGCATCCATAAATTAGCCCTTATCGTCAGACTTTCTGCCGAAGGTTCCCGGATTTTCTCCTCTCCACTTAAAAGAAATTAGAACCAAAAATATCTTTATCAACTTTGCTGCTATTTACTGAGGTCACGGTGTTAATCTCTCCATTCACTTTTTATACTCTGCATTTCTCGCCGGAATTCCTTTGGTAATAAATTGAAATAAATGAGTGAATATAGCAAGTCCACCACCTTCAGATGACTTTAGAGGGCTCTATTGCAAACCTAACTCTTAATTCTTCTATATTTTGTGCCCCTTGTAAGGTTTTCCAATGTTGGTTTTGGTTGGTTTTCCTATCCATTATTCCATATTAATTTCTTTTTATTCTCAAAAGATTAATCATCAAATATCTCATGTGTGTTGGACCATGCATCTTTCTTGTGTGGGAACTTGTCTTTTTAACACTAGAACTACTGGACTCGTGACACCTATATAGAAATACATAGTGCAAAGTAGTTCTAGTGTTAAAGAGAACCCTAAACCAGTTTTAGGTTGTTAGACTGGCAACATCATAGAATAGTAGCAGGACAGCTGATTAAAAAAAATATATATTTTTTATTTGTTTTCTCTGTTGCCTAGGTTTACAGTTGAGAACGTTCATGGTACCTATTATTGCTAATTTCCACTATAACACAGGTGGAACAGTCTTCATTGGGGGAATTTTGTTTTCCCCTACATGTTGCTGACCAATCATAAGTAGGCAGCTTCATGCAGGAGAAAAAAAAGACAGTGGCCACAGTGGCCAAAGAGAAGGTCAGAATTGCTTAGATTTACAGCTGATAACGTTCATGATGTCTATTATTGCTAATTTACTCTATAACACAGGTGGAACAATCTTCATTGGGGGAATTTTGTTTTCCCCTACATGCTGTTGACCAATCATAAGTAGACAGCTTAATGCAGGAGAGAAAAAAAAGACAATGGCCAAAAGAAGGTCAGAATTGTGTAGATTTGCAGGTGATAATGTTCATAGTGCCTATTATTGTTAATTTCCACTATAACACAGGTGGAACAGTCTTCCTTGGGGTCATTTAGTTTTCCCCTGCATGTTGTTGACCAATCATAAGTAGGCAGCTTCATGCAGGAGAAAAAAAAGACAGTGGCCACAGTGGCCAAAGAGAATGTCAGAATTGCTTAGATTTACAGCTGATAACGTTCATGGTGTCTATTATTGCTAATTTACACTATAACACAGGTGGAACAATCTTCATTGGGGGAATTTAGTTTTCCCCTGCATGTTGTTGACCAATCATAAGTAGGCAGCTTCATGCAGGAGAAAAAAAAAAGACAATGGCCAGAGATAAGGTCAGAATGGGCTATCTTTGTGTGATATGGTATGTATTTATTGCTCTCATCCTCAGGTCATTCAGACCTCATTGGCTGCATCTATTATGATTATAGAGGAGGAAGAGAATGGAGGGATGCTGAGCTATGTATCGTTACTAACACCTCCCTGCATCTATCACAGGATTCAGGTAAAAAAGTTCTGGTAGTGGGTACAAATCCAGGGCAGTGTATGTCACATGTTACAGCTCTCATCTCACGGCACTAACAGTGTGGAGAAGAGCAGAGCTGACAGTGCTGTGAGATGAGTCCTTCAGCATGTTACATAAATCACTCTGGATCTGTGTGAACTATCAAGGTATTACTCCCTGATGGCTGGGGTAGACACAGAGAAGTGTTTGTAAGGAGGACACTAAGGTGGGCTTTGCACGTTGCGACATCGCAAGCCGATTCTGCGATGTCGCACGCGATAGTCCCCGCCCCCGTCACAGGTACAATATCTGGTGAAAGCTGGCGTAGCGAAAATTATCGCTATGCCGGCTTCACATACACTCACCTGCCCTGCGACCGTCGCTCTGGCCGGCGACCCGCCTCCTTATTAAGGGGGCGGGTCGTGCGGCGTCACTGCGACGTCACACGGCAGGCGGCCAATAGGAGCGGAGGGGCGGAGATGAGCAGGATGTAAACATCCCGCCCACCTCCGTCCTTCCGCATATCCTACGGAAGCCGCGGTGACGCCGGTAGGAGATGTTCCTCTCTCCTGCAACTTCACACACAGCTATGTGTGCTGCCGCAGGAGCGAGGAACAACATCGGACCGTCGCGTCAGCATAATTATGGATTACGCCGACGCTGCACCGATGATACGATTACGACGCTTTTGCGCTCGTTAATCGTATCATCTAGGCTTCACACACTGCGATGTCGCATGCGATGCCGGATGTGCGTCACTTTCAATTTGACCCCACCGACATCGCACCTGCCTAAGTACTGCTCTCCAATATACATCCATCTTTTTACATGTCTAGTGACCATGCATATTGTTTTATGTTTGGAGGACAATGAGTCTTTCATATGTGCTAACAATTAAATTCACTTGTGTGGATGAGCAATATTATACAATGTGTGATGCATATGTTAACTATGGTGGACCATGTTATTTTTAAGGGTGGTGGTCAATGTTTCATATGGTTAACCCAGCTTCTTTCTTGTGTAAGAACCATGCTACTGTACTTACGCTTTTGCTTAACCTTTTTTTAAACTATGCTTGTTTTATGTGTGGGGGGGCAATACTCTCGAGCCATATGTTGTAGATCATGTTGGCTTCAAATGTAGTGTACAATCTTGCTTAATATGCATTGACCCATGATTGTTTAATTGTTTGGTCGATCACGCTGGCTTTATGTGTGGGGAAGATGCTTGTTTCATGTTTGGTGGCCCATGTTTGCTTCTTGTTTGGTGGACATGCTAGCTTCATCTGTGGGGGGAACATGCTTGCTTCATGGTTGGTGGACCATGCTTGCTTTATGTTTGGAAGAACATGCCTTCTTTATGTGTGAGGGAACATGCCTGCTTCATGCGTTGTAGATCATACTTGTTTCAGATATCGTGCACCATGCATTTTTGTGTGGTGAGTTATGTTTATTTCATATGTGATGGACCATGCTTGTTTCATGTGTGGTTGATCATGTTAGCTGCATGTGTTGCTTGTGGACCATGCTTGCTTCATGCTTGGTGGACCATGTTGGCTTTATGTACTGTGGACCATGCTTGCTTCATGTGTGGTGGACCATGCTTGCTTCATGGATGGTAGTGCTTGCTTTTTGTGTGAGAGAACATGCTTGCTTCATGTATGAGGGAACATGTCTGCTTCATGGGTTGTAGATCAGATATACTGCACCATGCTTTTTTTTTGTAAATTCTTTATTTAAGATGTTTCTTAATATTACAGAAATGAAATAGCAACAACAAATAAGCATAAACATGTATTTTTCAGATGAAAAGAAAGAGAAAAGGAAAGGAAAGAGAAAAGGAAAGGAAAAAGGGAGAGATGGGGACGTGAGGTTGGTATAAAGTAAAGAGAGGACAAGGGGTTGGGAATGTAGAGGGGGTAGGGGAAGGGGAAAAGGTGGGATTCCCACCTATTTCTAAGAAGATGTCTGGTTACTAGGATTTATATATATGAAAGTATGAAAAGGTTTTGTTTTCAGAGGTGTGTATGACCAACGTGTTTGTTTTGCTTAACTGTCTATTCGGTTTCTGAGCTAATGTGTTATCTTTGGATGGGCAAATTTGTCAAGAGATTTTAGTTAGCTTTTGGTATCTGTCCCATTTGTCCCAAGATTCTAAAAGCTTCGCATTTTTCCTAGTGTAATGCAATCGGGCTTTTTCATATATGCTTATTAGATTTGATTCATTGAACCACTCGGTTAGACTCGGTGCATCACCTTCTTTCCAGTGTCTGGCTATTAGAAGTTTTGCTGCATTTATGAGATGAGGTATTATGCTAAGTTATGCTTATTTCATGTGTGATGAACTATGCTTGCTCCATCATGTGGTGGACCATGCTTGTGTCGCGGGCGGGGAGGAGGGTGTCAGCACACCGCGCTCACCCCTTCTGCTCGGGTCCGGCAGCTGCTCAGTGGTGGCTCGAGCGGTGGGCCGGATCCCGGGGTTTCTCGAGCGACACTCCTCGCCCGTGAGTGAAAGGGGGGTTTTTGTGGTTGGATGTGGGGATTGTTATAGTTCGTGACGCCACCCACGGTTGTGGTGATTTCACCACCGCTGCTCAATATGGGGGATCCCGGGGATGGTGATGCGGAGCAGCCAGTTGTTGTGTTGCCCCTCCGTGGGTAGGGGTTGGTGATCCCGGGGCCCAGTGGGGTGCAGGGGCGCAGGGGCAGCGCTGTGCCTTGCGGCACTGAGGTACTCACTCAGCCAGTAAACACGACACAGTTCTCGGTAAACAAACGGCTGGTTGGACGGGTCCCTCGGACGGTTCACGGTGCTGCGGTTCCCTGCAGTTAGCGGTGACGGTCTCTTCCCTGCACCTTTGAAATGTCTGTTTGGTAGCGGTGGATTCCCACCGGTTACCCGCTCCCCGACTGCAATCTGTGCCGGAGGAGCTCCACACTTTGCCCGCAGGCGCCGGCCCTGGGAAACTGGTGCCTTGGCGGTGGCAGTGTTTCCCCATTGTGGTTGGACCTTTGCCGTCAATCAGGACTTGCTTGTTGGGAGATCTGCGTCCCCTTCACTAACGGATTTAGCAATGTATAGCGACTCCAAGCCTTGCTGGGATCCGAAAAGCCCCTGCTCTGGTGCTGACTGCCCTTTGTATACTGCTCCAGACCCCCGGATACACACAGCCTCCGTGGCCCTTCCAGCAACCTCCAGACAGTCCCACTGCAGACCTTCACCACTGTCTGCTGACCTTGCTGACTCCGTCTGGGCACACAACCACAGACCAACTTCAGGCTTTCTGTCACTTCCACTGCTGTTTCACTCTAGCTCCCTCCTGAGCCACACTCTGTTGTTTCCTTCTCACACAAGCCCTGCCTGGGCTAATCTCTCTCTTAGCTCCTCACTCCTGCTCCTCCCTGAGCTATCTCCTCTCTTCAACTGCCTGGTTTCTTCCTGCCTCCAGAGTTGTGACCTCCTCGGTGGGCGGAGCCAACCGCCTGGCCCACCCCCTGGTGTGCATCATCAGACTCCTGGAGGAAGGCAACAAGGATTTGTGGGTTAGCTGGTGTACCTACAGGGAATGTGGGGTGCGTGTGTGTTGTTATCTGTGTCCCCTGGCTTGCCCAGGGCGACACATTCCCCCTTAGCAAAACGCAGACCGTCCTCGGGCTGCCCGTCCAACACCGGTTTTATTTTCCTTTTGTTTTCTGTAAGGTAAAAGGTATAACATCATAAACGGTAAATTATGTACATTTTTAATCATAACTCTTCCCAAGACGGGAGGCACATTTACTTTTAACGTTGCAACGGTTTACGGTCACGGTTTCCGCTCTCTCCCACCCAAGCAACCTGGCCCTGATGCTGCCCCTAAAGCCCAGACAGCACCCCTTGACCCACAGTCCAGCACAAGTTACCCGAGCGGGATCTGTCCTTCCCCTCCAGAGGGTGGCCATCGGTTCCTTTGGTGGCTGGGCCCTGGCCTGCTCTGCTCAGGGCCCTCCCTCCAACCTGCCTCTCCGGAGACGGTATGGCGGAAGCGGTAACGGTACCCAACATATTTACAAGCCACTTAACGTTTGTGGTGCCCTGCAAGTTCACGGGCTTGTCCATGGATAGTCCTCCATGCAAAAACGTAAACGGTCCCCACGGGGACAACGGTGCCGGCTCCAGCCGGTTGTAAATCAACAAACAAATCAGGTGACTTCTTCGGTAATTTCACTTATCATTTCAAACTTTTAAACAAACAACAACACTTTCAGTGGTGGTCCCAACGGGGACGGTGCAACGGGCATCCGCTGCCCTACTCCGGTCCTTTTGCTGCTTCATCCGAGGGAGGGGATGCAGAGCTCACCTTGCTCTCCAGGCTGCCCTTCAGCTTTACATCCAGGGCAAACCACCCCCTCTCTCCGCAGTGCCGGGTATAACGCACCATGTCCCCCGGTATAAGATTGCGGCCAGGATGCTCCTCGGGCAGATGGGCATTCACGTCCCGCCGGGCCACAAACACCTCGGCCTCCAGGCCCGGTTCGTATATGAATCCGTAGCCCCGGCGGACATCAAACCGCCTCACCTGCCCCTCGTAGAACGGGCCCCGGACACGGAAGGTCGCTTGCCGCAGGTTTTCCTTTTCCCGAATGGCTCGGGCCACCAGCTCGGCTTTCCTTCTCTCCCTCTCCGCGATCTCCAGGCCCAGCTTTGTCAGCTCCCTGTCCCAGTATGGCGCTGCTGCCAGCTCCGGCGCACGGGTTGAGCCCCGCGGGACATCCAGCACGTTACCCACTGTCAGGAAGGTGGGTAGCGTATCCCGCGGTGTCATGGCCTTGGGCGCTGCCTTGCAGCAACAACCCGGCGCCACCTCAGCCGAGGTGTGGGGGATGGACACAGGGGCTTTCCGCAGCCGGGCCTTCGGCTCGGAGCGGGTCGTCGGCTCCGGCTCGGGAAACTGCTCGGGGACTGCCTCTGGCACAATCTTCGGGGCCTTCCAAGGTAATGCCTCCGGTTTGTTACGGGCTCCGGCTACAGGTCGATCCGCTGGGGTGGACGGGCTGGGTAACGCTACCGGTTGCCGTGGTAGCGGGCCTAGTGGCGGGGTCACGGCCTCCGAGACGGGTGGCGAGGGAGGCAACGGGGGAGAGGGCTTGGACCGGGCCCCACAGCCGCGATGACCGGCCCTGCAAGGGCATCGGGACGTGGGTCACTCACCCTCCCTTTCTCCGCTTCCTCCTCGCGTCTCCGCACGGTGGCTACAACATCCGCCATGTCGGCCTCCCACTCCTCCATGAGGAGCTGCATCTTCACCTGCAGCCGTTGGTAGAGCTGCGCGGTCCGGATCTCCACCCACGCCGCTGTTCCAGGCGCGGGGGGTACGGTGTCGCGGGACGGCATCCACATGGTGGCTTTTCTGTTTGCTTCCAGGAACGGTATTCTTGCAGGGTCCTGGCGTCCCTGCTTTTATAGCCGCAGCTACATGCGTCCAGCCGCCATCGCGTCCCCCTTAGCTCTTTTCGGCCCCTCCTCTCTCGGGGCGGGGTTTTGGCCTTCGCGCCTCTACTGCTCGAGAAGACGCTCGAGCGGGAACTTTTTGCGCCAAAGATGGCGGCTTCTGAAATTTTCCTGCCGGATACCTCCGGCGGTAACAAGGCGCACCTCTACCAGACGGCAGAGCGGTAAGATCCTGTTCGTGACGCCAAGTTGTCGCGGGCGGGGAGGAGGGTGTCAGCACACCGCGCTCACCCCTTCTGCTCGGGTCCGGCAGCTGCTCAGTGGTGGCTCGAGCGGTGGGCCGGATCCCGGGGTTTCTCGAGCGACACTCCTCGCCCGTGAGTGAAAGGGGGGTTTTTGTGGTTGGATGTGGGGATTGTTATAGTTCGTGACGCCACCCACGGTTGTGGTGATTTCACCACCGCTGCTCAATATGGGGGATCCCGGGGATGGTGATGCGGAGCAGCCAGTTGTTGTGTTGCCCCTCCGTGGGTAGGGGTTGGTGATCCCGGGGCCCAGTGGGGTGCAGGGGCGCAGGGGCAGCGCTGTGCCTTGCGGCACTGAGGTACTCACTCAGCCAGTAAACACGACACAGTTCTCGGTAAACAAACGGATGGTTGGACGGGTCCCTCGGACGGTTCACGGTGCTGCGGTTCCCTGCAGTTAGCGGTGACGGTCTCTTCCCTGCACCTTTGAAATGTCTGTTTGGTAGCGGTGGATTCCCACCGGTTACCCGCTCCCCGACTGCAATCTGTGCCGGAGGAGCTCCACACTTTGCCCGCAGGCGCCGGCCCTGGGAAACTGGTGCCTTGGCGGTGGCGGTGTTTCCCCGTTGTGGTTGGACCTTTGCCGTCAATCAGGACTTGCTTGTTGGGAGATCTGCGTCCCCTTCACTAACGGATTTAGCAATGTATAGCGACTCCAAGCCTTGCTGGGATCCGAAAAGCCCCTGCTCTGGTGCTGACTGCCCTTTGTATACTGCTCCAGACCCCCGGATACACACAGCCTCCGTGGCCCTTCCAGCAACCTCCAGACAGTCCCACTGCAGACCTTCACCACTGTCTGCTGACCTTGCTGACTCCGTCTGGGCACACAGCCACAGACCAACTTCAGGCTTTCTGTCACTTCCACTGCTGTTTCACTCTAGCTCCCTCCTGAGCCACACTCTGTTGTTTCCTTCTCACACAAGCCCTGCCTGGGCTAATCTCTCTCTTAGCTCCTCACTCCTGCTCCTCCCTGAGCTATCTCCTCTCTTCAACTGCCTGGTTTCTTCCTGCCTCCAGAGTTGTGAGCTCCTCGGTGGGCGGAGCCAACCGCCTGGCCCACCCCCTGGTGTGCATCATCAGACTCCTGGAGGAAGGCAACAAGGATTTGTGGGTTAGCTGGTGTACCTACAGGGAATGTGGGGTGCGTGTGTGTTGTTATCTGTGTCCCCTGGCTTGCCCAGGGCGACACATTTGCTTCATGGTTGGTGGACCATGCTTGCATCTTGTGTGAGAGACCATGCTTGCTTCATGGTTGGTGCACCATACTTGCATTATGTGTGGGAGAGCTTGCTTGCTTCATGTGTGGGGGACAATGCTTGTATCATGTGTGGGAATCCATGCTTGCTTCATGGTTGGTGGACCATGCTTGCTTTATTTGTGGGAGAACATGCTTGTTTTATACACATGCTTGCTTTATTGTTTGGTGAATCATGTTTGTTTTATGTGTGGAGGACACATTCTTGCTTTGTATGTGTTGGATAATGCTTGCTTCATGTATTGTGGACCATACTTGCATCATGTCTGGGGGAACATGCTTGCTTCATGGTTAGTGGACCATGCTTGCTTCATGTGTGGGAGAACATGCTTGTTTATGGTTGGTAGACCATGCTGGCATTATTTGTGGGAGAACATGTTTGCTTCATATGCATTGTACAATGCTTGCTTTATTGTTTGTTTGTGTTATGTGTTGCACATCATGCATGTTTCAGGTATAGTGCACTATGCTTTTTTGTGTGGTGAACGATGCTTATTTCATGTGTGTTGAACCATACTTGCTTCATCACGTGATGGACCATGCTTGCTTCATGATTTGTGGATCACGCTTGCTTTATGTGTGGGGGAGCATGTTTGCTTCATATGTAGTGGACCATGCTTGCTTCACTATGTGTGGTTGACCATGCTTGCTTCATGTGTGGTTGACCATGCTGCTTGCTTCATGTGTGGTTGACCATGCTTGCTTCATGTGTGGTTGACAATAGCTTGCTTCATTTGTGGTTGGCAATGCTTGATTCATGCAGAGTATACCAGCTTTTTTATGTGTTGAGCGATGCTTATTTCATATTTGGTGGACCATGCTTGCTTCACATCTGATTGAGCATGCTTTTTTTTGACTGGCAAAAGTGGTCATGCTTGTTCCACTTGTGGTAAACCATGTTTTCTTCAGTTATGGTGTATCATTCTTGCTTCATGTATGTAGGACTTTACATGATTCATGTGCTATGGACCATGCTTGCCTCATGCATAGTAGACCATGCTTGCATCACCTGTGATGTAACTATCACTTATATGTGGTCGTCTATTCTTGCTTTACGTGTGGTGGAGTACTCTTGGTTTTTGGTGTTGTTCCATGCTTGCTTTGAATTTGTGGTGGACTATGCTTGTTTCATGACTGTAGAACAATTCCTGCTTCGTGTGTGATTGACCATGCTTAGTTCATGTGAGGGGTCTGCATTTGCCCAATGTTTGTTGGATCATGCTTTTTCATATGTAAGGAAATATACCGTACGTCCTTTAAGTCTTATACATCATGCTGGCTTCATATCTGTTGGACCATGCTGGCTTCATTTGTGGCACCTTATGCTTATATTTTAGATGGTGGACCATGCTTATACTATATTTAGTGGTTGCTGCATTATACCTGTTTCATGTGTGATGCTGATGAGCAATACTTTTTTCGAGTATAGTGCACCATGCTTTTTTGTGATGCATGCTTATTTGACACAAATTTGACTATGCTTGCTTCATGTGCAGTGCACCATACTTGCTTTATGTTTGGTAGACCATGCCTGTTTTATCTGTGGGGGAACATGCTGTCTTCATGTTTTGCTACTCATGTTTGCTTCAAGTGTGATGGATAGTGCTTGCTTCTTGTGTTGTGAGCAATATTTGCTTTATATAGAATGGATTATGCTGACTTCACATGAGGTGGACAAAACTTCTATCTTGTGTAGTGATCCATGCATGTATTTTGTGTGGCAGACCATGATTTTGTGAAGTAGTAGGCCATGCTTGCTTCATGTATATTGGAACATGCTCGTATTATAGGTGGCAGGTACTTCTTGTTTTTCATGTGTAATGGATCATTCTTGTGTCATGTGTGATAAACCAAGCTTGTTTATAATGTATGGTAGACCATGCTTGTTTGTGGTGGACCATGGTTGTTTGTGGTGGACCATGGTTGTTTGTGGTGGACCATGGTTGTTTGTGGTGGGCCATGATTGTTTGTGGTGGACCATGCTTGTTTGTGGTGGACCATGGTTGTTTGTGGTGGACCATGTTTGTTTGTGGTGGACCATGGTTGTTTATGGTGAACCATGCTTGTTTGTGGTTGATCATGGTTATTTATTATGTGTCGGACTATTCTTGCTTCTTTTGTGTGATGGATCATGTGTGCTTCATTTCGAATAAACCATAAATGCTTTATATAAGACGTACCATGCATGTCTGATGTACAGGGACTATTCTTTTTACATGCGTGATGGATTATTCTTGTTTCATGTGTGGGGACAGTTATATTTACATATGTGGTGAATCATGTATCTTTCATGAGTTGGAACCTTTGTAATTTGTTCGTTTGTTGGATCATGCATATTTTGCAGTTTGGATGACAATGTTTAGGACATGTGTGGTGGACCATACTTGCTTAATGTGTGGTGGAGCATGCTTTGTTCTTGTATGAAAGACCTAACTTGTATCTTGTGACGTGGACCATGCTTTTTTTTAATGTGTACTGGACCATGCTTGGTCCATTTCTGATGTATTATGCTTGCTTCATGTATGTTGGACTATGCATGCTTCATTTGCTGTACACCATGCTTGCCTATCTGTTGTACCATGCTGGATTCATCTATGGTGGACTATGCATCTTAATTTTGGTTAAGAGACTATGCTTTTTTTAATGATTGATGCACTTTGCCTGTTCTACGAGTGGAGAGCAATACTTTTTTTCAAACATAGTGCATCATTTTTTTTACACATGCTAATTAGAAACATGGTCGACCATGCTTGCCTCATGTGTGGCGCGCCATGCTTGTTTTTTGTTCAGTGGACCATGTCTGTTTCATCTGTGGGGGAACATGCTTTTTTCATGTTTTTTAAATCATGCTTGCTTCAAGTGTAGCGGACTATGCTTGTGTGACACCCTGGGCAAGCCAGGGGTCACAGGTCATGACACCACCACACACCCCACATTCCCTGCAGGAACACCAAGGTCAGAACACAAAACCCTTGTTGCCTTCCTCCAGGGGCTGATGTCCACACCAGGGGATGGGCCAGGCGGTTGGCTCCGCCCACCGAGGAGTTCACAGTCCTGGAGGCGGGAAAACCAGGAGATGAGTTTTAGAGTTGAAGTGATGTGGTAGAGGAGCAAGAGAGAGGCATTAAGGTGGAAGAGAAAGTGACAGTTAAGAGCCTGAAGTTGGTGCGGGTGTGTGCCCCGGACTGACACAGCAAGGTTGGCAGACGGTGGTGACTGTTTGCAGGAGAGGCTGATCGGAGGTTGCCGAAAGGACCGTTGACGGGTGGTGGCCCGGCGGTACCGGAGCGGTATACGAAGAGAAGCCAGCACCATTGGCAGGGACCTTTCGGATCCCGGCAAGGCTAGGAGTCGCCGTGAATTTTGCCAAATCCGTCAGTGAAGGGGACCACCTGGGTCTCCCAACAGCCAAAGTCCCGATTGAAGGCAACCGTCCAACCATATTGGAGAGACACCAACACCACCAAGGCACCAGTTTCTCAGGGCCAGCGCCTGCGGGCAAAAGAGGGGCTCCTCCGGCTCATATCCAAGCTGGGGAGCGGGTTACTGGTGGGAATCCATCGCTACCAACAACCGTATTTAGATGCAGGAAAGAGACAGTCACCGCTAACTTGCAGGGAACATTAACACCGCAGCCGTCCGAGGGAGCCGTCCAACCAGCTGCTTGTTTACCGTGAACTGTGTCATCATCCTTGGGCTGAGTGAGTACCTCCGTGCCATGCGGCACAGCGCTGCCCCTGCACCCCTGCACCTCAACAGGCCCCATAACCCGCCTGTCAACCATCCTAACTCTCCATCATCGGGCCCCGGGACCACCAACCCCCCTACCCACGGAGGGGAGGGCCAACATCTAGCTGCTCCATACCATCACTCCCGGGATCCCCATACAGAGCAGCGGTGGTGTCCACACAATCACCACAACCGTGGGTGGCGTCACGGACAATAAATCCCCTAAACCAAGCCCCCTTTTCACTCATGGGCGAGGAGCGTCGCTTGAGTCCCCGGGATCCGGCACATCGCTCGAGCCACCTAGCAGCAGAGGCCGCAGCAGCAGCGGCAGCCGGACCCGAGCAGAGGGAGAGCGCAGCGTCCCCTCCTCCGCCCGCGACACTTGCTTCATTTGTCATGAGCGATATTTGCTTTATATAGGGTGGATTATGCTTACTTCACATGTGGTGGACTATGCTTGTATCTTGTGTAGCAGTTAATGCATGTATCTAGTGTGGCAGATCATGCTTTTTTAATATATTATGGACCATGCTTGCTTCATGAATGGTGGATTGTACATGCTTCATGTGATATGGACCATACCTGCCTCATACATGGTAGATCATGCTTACCTCATGTGTAATGGAATGTCCATACTTGTTTTACAGATGGTGGATTATGCTTTTTTTGGGGGTGGACCATACTTGTATTTTAAAATGTTATGGAATATGCTTCTTTCATGTGTGGTGACAAACACATGCTTCATGTGAGGACGATGATTGCTTAATATGTTAAGGACTAAACTAGTCTCATTTGTGGATGATCATGTTTGCTTCATGTGTGGTAAACTGTGCTTGCCTCATGTGTGGTGGACCATGTTTACTTCATGTGGACCATACTTACCTCATGCGTGATAGAACATGCTTGCTACATGAATGAGGGAAAATGTTTGACTTAATTGTGTTGATTCATGTGTGGTGTATTATATTTGCTTAATGTTCTATGAGCCATGCCTAGTTTTAATTTTCAGTGGAACCAAGCCTGTTTTTAATGTATTGTGGACCACAATTGTTTGTGGTGGACCATGCTAGTTTAATGTGTTGTAGATCATGCTTATTTCTTATGTGGTGGTTCATTCTTCCTGTGTGGTGGACCATGTGTTCTTCATGTTGGGTGGAACACATATGCTTTATATATGACAGACCACACGTTTGATGTATGGGGACTATATTTTTACACGTTTGGTGGGTTATCCATATTTCATATGTGGAGACATTTATATTTGCACATGAGGTGGTAGACCAGAATGTGTTGTGAACTTCAAATATTGTGAACCATACTTTTTTCTTGGTGGATATTATTTTTTATGTGTGATGTGTAAGTAATTTGATGTGTGATTAATAGGGATGATCGAATACTTCGATTATTCGGCTTTGCGAATATTTTTCGAATACCTCGTCGCTATTCGACTATTTGCAAATATTCGATGTGCGATGTAAGTCTATGGCAAACCCGAATAACAACTATTCGGTACTATTCGGGCTTCCCATAGGCTTACATTGCGCATCGAATAGTTGAATAGCCGCGAGGTATTCGGAAAATATTCGCGAAGCCTAATATTTGAGGTATTCGATCATCCCTAGTGATTAACCATATTTTCTTAACAAGTTGTTTGCTTGCTTCATGTGTTGAGAGTAGAACGTCCTATATATGGTGGAATATACTTGGTTGACGTGTGATGAACTTTGCTTTTTACTTTTGTCTAGAAGACCTTACTTGGATCATGTGTGTTGGACATTAGGTGTTTTATGCATATTGAGCCATATTTTTTTTGTGTGTGATGGACCATGCAGGGGCTTCTTTATTTGGAAACATTCATGTTTTTGTGTTATGTATAGTATTCATATTTATTTTTGTGGTCTACCATGCCTATTTTATGTGTGGTGGACTATGGATGTTTTATGTATAGTGTATCTTGCTACTTGTATACGTAGTGGATCTTGCTTGTGCGTTGTAGAAGAGCGTGTCTACATCCTTTTATGTTTTGGTGTGGTAGACCATGCATTTTTGTGTGGCCCATACCTGTTTTACGTTAGTTGGACCATGTTTGTTTTTCATGTGGTGGAAGATGTCTGTTTCGTGAGTGTTAAACCATGCTTGTTTCATAGGTGATGGACCATGTCCTGGAGCTTAATCTTAAATTGTCTGCATTATTCTCAACATTTACTTCATACAATCTATTTTCTGACATTTGGAACATATCAAACAAATAGAATTTAGACTCTCGCGCTAAGGGCCTCAATATAATACAATGAGACTTTGGTAAAATCTTGGGATTGCCATGACAGAACTCCGTTGACTATGGGAAAAAAATATATCATATTCAGTGTAGGGAAGCATTAAATGGGTTCTCAACTACTATTAAATAATATATTGCCCAATCTAAAATAAAAATCGTAGATACTCGGCTCTTGCACCGGTGTCATTCAAAAGATGTTGATTCCAGGTTTCCCAAGGCTTGCGTGACATTTTTATGCCATTTAAACACTGAAGTCAACTAGCAGCCACTCTTGGGCTCCTCTGCTCACACTTTCTTCCACATACTTTGGATGTCTGAAGCAAGTCAGAAAACTGCAGTGCTCATGTGCCAAAACAATGTCTAGCAAACCCTGGGAGACCTTGAGAAGATATAACTGGAACAGTCACAGAAGCAAGTCTGAAAACTATAGCCCATAAGCTGCAGTACTCATGTGGAATAACAATGTCACGCAAGCACTGGAAGACCTGAAGGAGACATCACTGGAACTGCATCTGAACCATGTCTGAAAACTATAGCCAATTAGCGGCAGTACATATGTGGAATAACAATATCACGCAAGCACTTGGAGACCTGGAGGAGACATCACCAGAACAGTGTCTGAAGCAAGTCTGAAAACTATAGCCCATAAGATGCATAACAATGTCACATATGTACTGGGAGACCTGGAGGAGACATCATTGGAACAGCATCTGAAGCAAGCCTGAAAACTATAGTCCATAAGCTAGTACTCATGTGGAATAACAATGTCACGCAAGCACTTGGAGACCTGGTGGAGACATCACTGGAACAGCGTTTGTGAGTGTCATTATCTGTCATTTTTATTTTACACTGGGGAATTTAGTTTTTAAGAACGGGGTTGATGACAAAATGATGATATCATGTAAGTATGCCACTATGCATGCTAACAAGTGTATTGCATAAATCAACATAAGACATACCAGCATAAAATATAGATTACTTTGTGACTTGCATAAAGGATTGTATATATTCCTTTAAAAACTCATTATTTATCTTTTTAGTTTGCAGTATGTGGTATATACCAATTCCCAAAAAACTCCACTGCTCCATTCTCCACTATTTTACCCCCACAGATGCACTGACACTGCTGAAAAGCAGGATTGCGATCAGGGCATCATGATTATCCACAAAAAGTAATGTGAGGGACATAAGGCTGAGATCTCCTCGCTATGAGCCTACCACGTCGGAAAATTACCTTTTTTTATCAGATACAAACTGTCCTCATTTCCAAGGTGAATTTTATTTGGTGCAAGAATATTCTGTAGGATGTGCAAGGAATAGGGAATTATTTACAGTGGAGGCATAAATGTGATATCAACTTACACAGCTCACACTGTCAGCGTCAGTCCACGACAGTCCTAAGTGTTTAGAGTAAAGATGAACAGTTCTTGGTTTCTTGCAACTGATAAATCCCATGAATACATTTTTTTTGTCCCTTACAACAGCTTTTAAGAGGTTGTTTAACAAAAAAAAACAAAAAACTGTTTTTACTCACCCTCTCTAGGTCTAGCACTGAGTCTCCACCACAGCCCCCAGGGCCAGTTATTGTCTGCAGCGCTGAAGTTACAATAATAGCGCTGCAGCCAATGACTGAGCTCAATGCTTCATGCTATCAGTTTGGGCAGAGCTCATTTATTGGTTGAAGCGGTGTTGACATGAAATCAGTGCTGCTAATGACGCGCCCACGAGGTCTTCTGGTTACCCGTCACTGGGCCATGATTCTTCTCCTGGGTCACCGCGGTGGCCTTGCCCTGTTCCGTGACCCCGGCGGTGTCAATAAAGAATGGGGATGGGGATGATGGGGGTAGTTGTTTGAGACGCTACCTGTGGTGTGTGGCCAATTATAAACCGCCGCTGTAGGACTTTTCTCTTCTGGGGCGGATAGTGATGCAGCTCAGGTGTCACAGCTCTCCACAGATAGAGCTTGGCCTGAGGGAAGATGATAAGGGTGGTAGTAATAGTCACCAATGGCGATGTTGAAACCGCCGGCAGTAACGGGACGACACAGAAGGTGCAGTTCAAGCTCTTTACTCACTGGAAGCAGACTGCCGTTGGAGCACCGAGCTACGCTGCGATCCCGGATACTTTGTAGGTCAAGGCTGGTGTTTCCCTCTGTGCATCTCCTTTCTTCGGTTTCTCTCCACCCCAGCTCCTGGGCCGTGTAAGGGGTCATGGGTTCCTTCTGCACTCCCCGCGAAACTTGGGATCCACCTTCTTTCCTAAGAACCCGGGTCGAGCCTCCAGCTCCAGACCACGGGTTCCGAACTGTCCGTGTCTCTGCTATCCTCCTCCTGAGTGCGACCTGGCGCTTGCTGCGCCCAGAACAGACTGACTATTGTGTGTCGTGGCTCCTAAATCCCCTGTTGGTTCCCCACCTCCCGGGTTCCTGAACTAGGTGGTAAGAGGTCCCATACATTATGATTGCCACCCCGGCACCTACTCTAGCCCAGTCCTAGTGGATGAGCTCCCATGTTATGTCTTGGTTGAGTGTATTGTTGGTGGTTTACCGGTGACAACCTCCCCCATATTCGAGATGAATACTGCCCCTCTGGTGAGGTGCAGTACCCTGTGGTGCCTAAAGCCACAGGGACGCCACACAAACAGACACCAGTAAGCAGTGGCGGACTGAATACTAGGAGGAGCAAAGCATTTTTTTTTCTCAAAACAAACTGGGTTGGGAAACAGGAGTTTTCCAAAATGGAAAAATCCCTTTAGGCCTCTTTTATCTAAGATTAGGTCTGAGTATAGACAACTCATAAATTGTAGACAATATATATTATATTATATATATACAGTATATATATATATATATATATATATATATACATATATATATATACAGTATATATATATATATATATATATATATATATATATATATATATATATATATATATAAAAATATATATATATATATATATATTTTTAAAAGCAAGGGGCAAGGGGCAGTGGTGTAGTAGTTATATTCTATAGTAGTTATATTCTTGTACATAGGGGCAGTATTATAGTAGTTGTAGTCTTGTACATAGGGGGCAGTATTATAGTAGTTATATTCTTGTACATAGGGCAGTATTATAGTATATATATTCTTGTACATAGGGTCAGTATTAAAGTAGTTATATTCTTATATATAGACGGCAGTATTATAGTAGTTATATTCTTATACATAGGAGCAGTATTATAGTACATATATTCTTGTACATAGGGGTAGTATTATAGTAGTTATATTCTTGCACTCAGGAGCAGTATTATAGTTGTTGCATTCTTGTACATAGGGGCAGTATTATAGTATTTATATTCTTGTAAATAGGGGCAGTATTATAGTAGTTATATTCTTGTACATAGGGTCAGTATTATAGTAGTTATATTCTTGTACAGAGGGGCAGTATTATAGTAGTTATATTCTTGTACAGAGGGGCAGTATTATAGCAGTTATATTCTTATATATAGAGGGCAGTATTATAGCAATTATAATCTTGTACATAGAGGTAGTATTATAGTATATATTTTTGTGTAGAGGGGTAGCATTATAAAAGGAATATTTTATAGTGCAAACATATTCAACTGCAATAGTTCTGCTATATGGGGCAGTATCATAGTAGTTCTATTTTTATACATAGGAGCAGTATTATTGTATTTATGTTTTTATACATGGGTGGCAGTATTATAGGTAGATTCTGACCAGTGGTATCAAGTGCAAACATACACACTTACAATACAGAATAATCCGGAGCATTGAGCCTGTGGCAGGGCCACGCTCGGTGATGTAGTGACTGTGCAAGTAATTGTATTTTCTCTATCTGCCATCTGTTTTGTTTCTTTTTTAATTTCCTGGTGAATAAGTAACCTTCTTCTCTAAAGTGTATCATTCTTTATATTGCCACTGGCTAGAGAAAAAAAAAGCATAGAGAAGCTAATATAGGATACGAACGCCAATGGATTCCTATAAGAGGACGGTGCTCTCACCCAAGTTTAACCCATTGCGTAAACACTTTTTTATTGTCCGGTCAGAGGTACTAGCAGCCCCTTTACAAAAAAAAAATATAGGAGACTTTTTTTTTTTTACAGGAATGTAAAGACTAAATGACATTTCCACTACTACTACTACAACACTATAAATTGAAGGGCTTTACTACATAGTGCATGTTTTTTTAGAGAAGATTCTGTGTAGCTCCCAAATGATATATATATGAAAAGTTATAAAATGGATAATATGTGAAAATAAAAAAAAAACCCAATGATGATAACTGTTTAGATTTCTTGCATTTTTCTCACTGCGGTTGATCCAATTTTTTGTGTTTTTCACATACATGTTTCTTGTAACAGCAAACCAAGAGGTCAGGCAGGGTATTGCAATTAAAAAAAAATAATGAAAGGGTATTTAAGCCCATCAGAGGGACCTTATTATCTTATACTTCTCTTACCACCAGAGTGGTTCGAAATATAGTAGTGTTGGATGAGTGTGTACAGTACTGTGCAAGAGTTTTAGTCAAATGTAGAAATAATACTGCAAACTAAGAATGTGTCATGATCCAAGACCGGTATTCTGTGCTCCAGAGTTTCCCAGACCCGGCCTTGTGATGTCAGGGGTTAACTCCCATCAGCCTCGTTCCGGTTTCAGGAGACACTATATCTGGTCGCTGCACCAGCATTCCTGTGCTGGTTATAGTTTTGCTCTGCAGCCTGTGATAGGCTCGTACCCTCCCCCAATCTTCCATCTGTCACAGTCCCTTACTTCCCTCTCCTGTCCTTTGTTTACCCTTCCTGGTTCATCCTCTTCCTGCGTTTGTGTTTTCTCACCCTCCGGTCTTGTCTTCTGTTCTCTGTGCCCTTTGTGTTTCCCTCTGTATACCTGATCTCCCGGCATCTGACCTTGGTTCTGTTTTCTGACCTGATCTTGATCCTCCCTCTGCAGTTACTTGACTTCCCAGCTTGACCCTGACTGTTTGACTACTCTATTGCCCCCCGGTGGTTGACCTGTGAATTGCCTGCTGAGGTTACTATGCTGTAATTCAGCCTCCTTTCTGTTACAGTATAACTTTGACTCTCCTTCACTACTCTGCTGCCACCTAGTGGGGAATACGCTATACTATGTCTTACTAGCCTTTTGAACAGCGTGACAGAATGCTTTCAAAATAGTTTTAGATGTTTATTTTCATCAATTAAGCAAAAAGCAAAATGAATGCACAAAGGAAAAATCTATTTCAAATCAATATTTGGTGTGATCGCTGTCACGGGGTATGAACCAATGGAACAGGGGCTCCTAGGCTGACCCTATGGGTACGGTTCCACTTGTGTTATGCACGGTTGAGTGCAATCCGATAAAACATCAGATGGCTCTCACTCCAGTGCAAAACTATGAGGTAGCACGCGATTGATTTCTCATGCCAGAGCGGCATGCGGAATGAATCACAGCAACTGCACTCACATATAATCCGTACACGAGTGCAGTGCGATGTACGGTAAGACAGGTAGTGGAGATGTAGCTAAAAAGTGCTCCCTCTTCTTTGCAGCTGTGATACAATCTCAAGATCACATCAAAGTTGCATGACCCTCGGCTGACAACCACAGCAAAGGGGCATTAGCCTTTCTCTTCTGATGCTCGCACAACAAAAACTATATGCAAGTGGAACCGTACCTTAAGACTGAGGTCACTGTAATGTCTCTTATCTCGAAGGTTCGATGGTAGCCAGGTTTGAGCTCCTAGCGTGACCCTGTCTCCTGTCTGAGCCCTGATACTACTCTCCCACCCAGGGAGCTGGTCAGAAGCCCAGTAACGAAAACCCCACAAAAAGGCACAAAAAGGGTAAACAAAAACTTGTACATACTGCACTCAAACACAAAGGAGGGACAGTTAGTGAATGGGGAGTAAAACAAAAGGGGTAGGAAATAAATGTACAATTGGAGAACTCTCACACCACGCAGAACTATAACTTGTTAATCACCATAGAATTGGATAACCACAGGAACTGAGGAAGCAGAAGCTATATCTGGCACTCAGCTCCAGAAACGAGAACCTTATGAAGGGGGATGGCGCCTAAGGATGGTAATCAACAACCTGAGCTACCAGCAGATGATCCCAAGCCAGCAGCAACTAACTCCTGCTGTACTGGAGAGCAGTGAAGCCAGAGCCAGCCGACACCCAAGACTGGATGTGCAACTAAGGGATTCCAGGCTGCTTGTTGGACTCTGCAGTGTGAATAGAGTCCGACGCCACCATGACACCTAGCGAGTGCAACATCGGACAACGCACGACAATCACCCTTTGAATTCAAAACAGCATGAATACTTCTAGGATCACTTGCACAAATTTGGAAATTTTGTAGGGTTTTAAATCAAATGAATGACTATCCAATTATAACAAATAAGTAATAACGATTCTCATTTTCATATGTAGGGTGAAACACAATAGTTAACTAGAACAGAAACAGTTGTGTAGGAGGCTTAAACTGGGTGAGGAACAGACAAACTCTTCTACAAATTGAGGTTGTGGAAGACAGTTTCATGTCATAGGTCACACACCATGGCAAAGCTGAACACAGGTAGTTATATTGCATCAGTCAGGGGTCTACCAGAAAAAGATTTCAAAGCAGACTGGGTGTCATGGTTCGGCCCCCCGTCCACATGGCTAGGGGGCGGAGCCTTCTCCCGAGCCTCACTTCCAGAGCCTGGATGCCTTAAAAGCTGACATTTCCAGTGAACCAGTGCCGGCTATAAGCTTAGCGCTGCTTTGCCTGCGATTGCTGGTCCTGTGAGTGATATCCTGATCCGTCTGCTCCTGTGCCCCCATGCCCTTGCCCCTGGTAGTCCCTTCTGTCCTCTGTCCCCTCTTCTACCTCCCCACTCGGTTGCTTCCTCTGGTACTGACCTTGGCCTGACTTTGACTCCGCTTTTGCTCGTTCCTCCGGTCCTGCTTCTGCCAGTACTGTGTTTGACCCAGCCTGCCTGACTATTCCTCGCACGCCCCGCAGCTCTGCTCTCCAGCTGTGCTGTGAGGCAGTGTACGAGAACACTGTGTATTTACTTCCTGGTTCTCGTTGCTTTGTGTTGTGTCTTCTGCTGCAGAGCTCTGACTCCGCCTAGTGGCAGCTTGACACTGGAGTTTCAAGATGTGCTGCTAAAGCACTTTTGAAGACGTAGCAAGAAATGGGCAACATTGCACACCATAGATACAGTAATTGGCTAAGAAAACTTAGTTCAACAGATAAAAGACACATGATGATTATTTCACTTTGATATTGAAGATGACCAGCAGCTCCATCAACTCAGAACTGCCAAAATCCAGTTAGTCCTATTATGGCCAAAAATAAATGCCTTTGACGTGGAAACAAGGCCAATCAACTCAACTGTGTACAAGAAATACTGGAGAGTGGAACCTTTTTCAGCAGATGCTATGGACTGATAAGTCAAAATGTGACAAGGGCCATGAGTGGAGCACCACTTCATTTCTGTTAGAGACAGATGAAGGCTGAATAATTTAGCCTTCATCTGCAGCGCACGATGCAGGCTCAGTGTGTGAGCCCACGTCAAAGGCAGAGAACCGACTCATGACGTACATAGCATGTCATATTACCTGGCTGAAACATTTGTTAAAGCATGTTTCTAACTAATAATTGCACCTTAGCATTGTGTTTTGAGGACATGGACACATATAATCCCTCAGTAAGAACACTGAGGTCTCATACATACTTCTAGGTACTCCACACTATTCCAATTTTTTAGCCCAGGGAATATTAACCGACCGTAGTGTTACTTTCTCAGACCATAGAAAACATTGAGCAATAAACTTACACATTAAAATGCATCATTTTTTTTCCAGTATGACTGCCTTGGTTGAGATTCTCGGCTGCAGCCCCAGGCAACTGGCTTTGTGACCTTGATGTGCCAGGCAAGAAGGCTGTATGTTGGGAAAGTATAAAAGACCACACGGCATTGAGCACCGAGAGATAATCTGAGTTGACAGACACCACTGATATAAAGAACATTACAGGAATACAACATGAAATCACAGGAGGTGAGGTCTTGGGATGGCAAATCGGAACTACTCGTAGGGTCTGTTATCTGCAAACCAACTGTCTGCAAATACTGTGTCAGCCAACCTAATATATGCAACGTGGCATACCCTGCATGGATGGGATTATACTGCCTATAGAAAGTGTGTATATATTTTTATATATATATATATATATATATATATATATATATATATATATATATATACTTAAAAATATCCTTTCCTTGTAGAGCAGATTGAAACCTACAAGGTCAGGATATTTTGATGTAAGAATAGAGATGAACCATTTGTTTCACCAGAATCTGATTTTTTTTTTCACTCGATTTTTTTAAATCCAGCAAAATGCCAGCCTGCCCCTGCCATTGTTTTCCTGAATTCTTCTTAGGTCCAGAAATGGGTTAAAAAATAAAGAATAAAAAAATTATACTCACCTCGCCTTTCTTCTGTCCTCCGGCAGAAGCTCCTCACCCAGTTGTTTGATGGCTTCCACCATCAGGCAACAATCCCCTACTCTTCATTCTGTACTCTTTGGTGCCTTTGGCCCTCACTAGGTCTCAGGCAACAACATGACGTGAATCGCCCCATGTGTCCTGATGTCGGCTGAGGCCTACACGTAGACTAATGAGAAGAAGATTGAAGCACTAAAGAGGGAGGAGGTAGAGGACCCATTTCGAAGAGGTTCCTTTTTTCTTTATTATCAGATAAAATAATTATGTCTAAGGGGCACTTTGCACACTACGAAATCGCAGGTGCGATGTCGGAGGGGTCATGTTGAAAGTGATGCACATCCGGCGTCGTACTCGACATCGTAGTGTGTAAATCCTAGATGATACGATTAACGAGTGCAAAATCGTCGTAATCGTATCATCGGTATAGTGTCTGGGAATTCCATATTTACGCGACTGCGACAGGTACGATGTTGTTCCTCGATCCTGTGGCAGCACACATCGCTGTGTGTGAAGCCGCAGGAGCGAGGAACATCTCCTACCTGCGTCCTGCAGCTCACGCCGGCTATGCGGAAGGAAGGAGGTGGGCGGGATGTTTATGTCCCGCTCATCTCCGCCCCTCCGCTTCTATTGGCTGCCTGCCAAGTGACGTCGCTATGATGCCGCACGACCCGCCCCTTTAAAAAGGAGGCGGGTCGCCGGCCAGATCGACGTCGCAAGGCAGGTGAGTCCATGTGAAGCTGCTGTAGCAATAATGTTCGCTACGGCTGCTATCACAAGATATTGCTGCTGCGACTGGGGCGGGGACTATCGTGCCGTGTCATTGTGTGCAAAGTGCCCCTAAAGGTTAAAAAAACTGTTGGGAAGTTCTAATTTAGGATAAGGGTACAGTAAAAAGACATGTTTCCCTTTAACTTGGGAACATAGTGTATGCGCTGTGTAAAGCCCCTTTCACACGTCTGTGATTCCGGTACGTATGACGTCCATTTTTATATGTACCGGAGACATGGACACACACCAACCCATTAAAATCAATGGGTCTGCGCACCCATCAGTGTTTTCACAAGGACCATCTGTCCATATGGAGCACTCGCATTTCCGTGTGCTCCACACGGCAACATGTCCATTTTTCTCCGGCGGCACTGATGTCACACAGCCCGCACACTGATGTTCCCCATGTGACATCAGTGTGACACGTACTGGAGAAAACACATGACTTTAAAATAAAATGATTTTCTATACTCATCTGTCTTTGGTGCTGCTGTCTCCTGCTTCCGGGCCTGTTCATCATGCTCATGAGTATTCACTGCACCATGGACCCAGAAGTAGCAGCGCTGGAGACAGCAGCACTGGGGACAGCAGTGTGACGCCCTGGCGCCGCCAGGTGGTCACACATAGAAAAGGCCCCCGCACAACACCTTCCCTCACAGAGTTACACCAGCCAACGAAACCCTAGTCACCCCCCTTAGGATAGGACAGGCACACCAGGCAGAAGGACAACGCCCACCTAGGGGTCTAGAGGATCCGGGGGTGGGAAAAGTGCAGTGAGAGTTAGGGTGAGAGTTAGAGTGAGAGTTATGGTGAAGTTAGAGTTGGAGTTGAGAGTTGAAGTTCAGGAGCAGGAGGGAGAAAGGAGAGGAGAAAGTGAAGATCAGGTGCATGTCTGACAGAATAGGCGTCGGGGTTGGAGCTCCGGCGTTCTGGCTAGGTGGCAGACGGTGGTCCGTGTCTGACAGGAGATGGGAAGACGGCTGCCGGAGATCCGAGGTGGACTGTGGCAGGGTTGGAGCCCGCCGGTACCGACACCGGAGAACCGACCTGGAAACCGTGCACAGAGGGGGTACCTGGACCCTGAAGCAGAAAACTGGAACCACCGACTTTGCTAATTAACCAGTTGAGGGCAGGATTACAGGCCCTGTCCCACCTAAAGTCCCGAAATCAGACCAGCAGCCCACCGCAGGGAATAGGGCACCCGCAAGGGCCCCTTTAGATCCCAAGGGTCAGAGTCTGCGGGCAAGGCTCCCGCCCGTAGTTCTGGGAGCGGACTCCCAAGTTCCATACCGAGAAGTCCAAAAGAAAAACTACAGTAGTGCAGAAGAAAGTGACACAGACATTCACCCCGTGTGAGGGACCAGAATACACCCGGCCGCGGAGCTCTGGCCACCGGCACCTTGGTTTACCACGGACACGTGTGAATTCATTGACTGTGAGTACACTAACATCCCCCGGTCCGACCGGGTGTGCCGACCCTGCAGTCACCATCCTCAGCACAGAGACACTAGGCCCCGGGGCATCCATCCCTACCTACGGAGGGTTATCAACAACTAGCTGCCATCCCAGTGCCCCGGGTGTTTACCAATAGCAGCGGGGGTACCCCGTTTTACCACACACCGTGGGTGGCGTCACGGACTGTTTACCATACTGGATACTTGAGTATCTCAAGAAAAATAACTTTATGACAGAGTATCAACATGGGTTTATGAGGGATCGATCCTGTCAAACTAATTTGATCAGCTTCTATGAAGAGGTAAGTTCAAGCCTGGAGCAGGGAAATGCAGTGGATGTTGTGTTTATGGACTTTTCAAAAGCTTTTGATACGGTGCCACACAAAAGGTTGGTACATAAAATGAGAATAATGGGGATAGGGGAAAATATGTGTAACTGGGTTAAAAACTGGCTCAGTGATAGGAAACAAAGGGTGGTTATTAATGGTACGTACTCGGATTGGGTCTCAGTTCATAGTGGGGTACCACAGGGGTCAGTATTGGGCCCGCTTCTTTTCAACATATTTATAAATGACCTGGTTGGGGGCATGCGGAGTAGAATTTCAATATTTGCAGATGATACTAAACTCTGCAGGGTAATCAATACAGAGGAGGATAATTTTATATTACAGGGAGATTTATGTAAATTGGAGGATTGGGCTGAGAAGTGGCAATTGAAGTTTAATGTAGATAAATGTAAGGTCATGCACTTGGGTAGAGGAAATAACATTTATGATTATGTACTTAATTGTAGAACACTGGGTAAAACAGACACAGAAAAAGACTTGGGTGTATGGGTGGATGGTAAACTTCACTTTAGTGGACAGTGTCAGGCAGCTGCTGCCAGGGCTAATAAAAAAATGGGATGTATTAAAAGAGGTATAAGTGTTCATGAAAAAAATATAGTTCTACCTCTGTACAAGTCACTAGTGCGACCGCACTTAGAATACTGTGTACAATTCTGGTCACCGATATATAAGAAGGACATAGCTGAACTGGAGAGGGTGCAGAGAGGAGCGACCAAGATTATTAGAGGAATGGGGGGGCTGCAATACCAAGACAGGTTATTAAACTTGGGGTTATTTAGTTTGGAAAAACGAAGGCTTAGGGGGGATCTAATCACAATGTATAAATATATGAGGGGACAGTACAGAGACCTTTCCAAAGATCTTTTTACACCTAGGCCTGCGACTGGAACACGGGGGCATCCGCTACGTCTTGAGGAAAGAAGGTTTAATCATAATCACAGACGAGGATTCTTTACTGTACGAGCAGTGAGACTATGGAACTCTCTGCCGCATGATGTTGTAATGAGTGATTCACTACTAACATTTAAGCAGAGCCTGGATGCCTTTCTTGAAAAATGTAATATTACCAGTTATGTATATTAGATTTTATTACAGGGTATTGATCAAGGGATCTAGTCTGATTGCCGGATGTGGACGAAGGAAGGACATTTTTTCCCAATTGGAACTTGTTTGCCACATTGGGGTTTTTTTTTGCCTTCCTCTGGATCAACATGTTAGGCTACGGGTTGAACTAGATGGACTTAGGGGCACTTTGCACACTGCGACATCGCAGGTGCGATGTCGGTGGGGTCAAATTGAAAATGACACACTTCCGGCATCGCACGCGACATCGCAGTGTGTAAAGGCTGGATGATACGATTAACGAGCGCAAAAGCGTCGTAACCGTATCATCGGTACAGCGTCGGCGTAATTCATAATTACGCTGACGCAATGGTCCGATGTTGTTCCTCGCTCCTGCGGCCGCACACATCGCTGTGTGTGAAGTCGCAGGAGCGAGGAACGTCTCCTACCGGCCTCACTGCGGCTTCCGTAGGATATGCGGAAGGAAGGAGGTGGGCAGGATGTTTACATCCTGCTCATCTCCGCCCCTCCGCTCTGATTGGCCGCCTGCCGTGTGACGTCGCAGTGACGCCGCACGACCCGCCCCCTTAACAAGGAGGCGGGTCGCCGGCCACAGGGACGTCGCACGGCAGGCGAGTGTGTGTGTGAAGCTGGCGTAGCGATAACTTTCGCTACGCCAGCTATCACCACATATCGCTGCTGCGAAGGGGGCGGGCACTATCGCACTCGGCATCGCAGCATCGGCCTGCGATGTCGTAGTGTGCAAAGCCCGCCTTAGAGTCTCCCTTCAACCTTAAAAACTATGATACTATATCCCACACACCATCAAACTCCCTTTTTATTTCGAAGTGTCCGCGAGGCCCCCGGGTCCGGAGACCCCTCAAGCCACACCGCAGATCCGGATCCGAGCAGCCCGGCTGTTGACGTGGGGGCGGTACAGCAGGGCACGGCACAGGTGAGTAAAAATTCCTGCTCTCTGTGTGCTATCACGGATAGCACAGAGTGAACACAAGTGTGCCAAAATCATAGCACACAGTGGGCCATACGCACCTTCAACACAACCATGCAAAACACTAATGTTTTTCATGGATGTGTGAAGGGGACCTAATAGAGTAGGATGAAACCTGCAGAGGTGTGTAACGTGGAATGTAAATGGGGGCCTTAGTGGGATTTTGCGATCAGAGAAAGTGATATTTGCCTTTATTCTAAAGCACCTTGAGAATTCAAGTAGTCAGACGCATAGGGCATGTGCGCACGTAGAGTATTTGGTTGCACAATTTCTGCATCTCTGGGCAGGAAAAATGCAGTGCAAAAACACATGTTTTTTCCTCATTTTTTATCAGTTTTTCAGGAATTTTTTATTGCTTTCAATGGTGAAAAGCGCAGGCAAAAATGTTGCAGATTATTTTCCACCCCAAATCTGCAAGGAAAAAAAAAACTCAACATGTACAATACACTTAATATTTTTGGAGAAAACTCCTTAACCACTTTACGACCAAGGACGTAAATATACATCCTTGGTTGCCTGCCTCCGGTTTATGTGGGCTCCGGTGGTGAGCCCGCAGTAATACCCACACCTCTCTGCCTATCTGATCAGCAGAGATGTGTGGCTAACAGGCACAGATGGATCTGAGATCCACCCGTGCCTGTTAACCCCTTAAATCGCATTGTCAAATGCTGACAGCGCTATTTAAATGTCTGCGGCGGGCATCGTACAGTTCCCCGCTGCCATCGGCAGCCCAGTGACGTGATCATGGGGCGCTTTGGTGTTTTCATGGTAGTGCGGAATCAGCTGATGATCCCTGACACTGCCATGACTCATTTCCGGTGAGAGCCGACTGAGCGCCAACATTCACAGCAACGCTGCATTTCTGCTGATCTGAGTGATGCTGCTTTGATCAGCAGACGTGCACAGGCAATCGGACTGTGCAGGCATAAAATCCCCTAGAAAACTAGTAAAATAAATAAAAAATGTAAAAAAAAGTTTTTAAAATATGAAAAAAATAAAAAAAAACTAAAAGTTCAAATCAACCCCCTTTCACTCCATTGAAAATAAAACAATTAAAAACATGAAAAACATATACACATATTTAGTATCAACACCATTCAGAAATGCCCGATATATCAAAATATAAAATCAATTAATCTGATCGGTACATGGCTTGGAGAAATTCCAAATTCCAAAATTTAGTTTTTTGGTTCAAAATTTCGTTTTTAGGTTGCTGCAATATTTTTTTTTTAAATGCAATAACAGGCAATCAAAAAGTAGCATCCACGAAAAAATAGAATCATTAAAACGTCAGCTCAAGACGCAAAAATAAACCATCACTGAGCACCAGATCCTGAAAAATGAGAACGATACGGGACAAAAGTGCGACTCTTTTTCTTTGGACAAAATTCAGATTTTTTTCACCCCTTAGATAAAAGTAAACTTATACATGTTTGTTGTCTACAAACTCGTACCGACCTGAGGCATCACACCGACACATCAGCTTTACCATATAGTGAACACTGTGAATAAAAGACCCCCAAAAACAATTGTGCAATTGCACTTTTTTTGCAATTTCACCACACTTGGAGTTTTTTTCCCATTTTACAGTACACTATATGGTAAAACTAATGATTTAATTCAAAAGTACAACTTGTCCCAAAAAAAATAAGTCTCATATGGTAAGATTGGTGGAAAAATAAAAAGTTATGGCTCTCGGAAAAGGGGAGGAAAAATGTAAAATCGCCCGGGGATGAAGGGGTTATAGAATTTCCACCTGATAATATCCAAGTACACTTTCATGGGTACAATACAGACACCAAAAATGTACTGAGGAAACGTAATGGAGGCCATACTGGTTTCCATCTGGAACAGATATACTGTGCATAACTTTGATTTTAAAATATCTGCGCAATTCCTAAAGCTTAACATGGACAAAACAGAGTTCATTGTCTTTCCTCCTCCTCACTCATCTCCTCCAACAAGCCTTTCCATCAAATTTGATGGTTGCTCACTCTCCCCAGTCCCACAAGCTCGTTGCCTTGGAGTGACCTTCGACTCTGCTCTATCCTTCAAGCCGTCTTCACCACATGCCGACTACAACGCAAAAATATCTCCCGGATCCGTGCTTTCCTTAACCAAGAATCAGCAAAAACATTAGTACATGCCCTCATCATCTCCCGCCTCGACTACTGCAACCTCCTGCTCTCTGGCCTCCCTTCCAACACTCTTGCACCCCTCCAATCTATCCTAAAGTCTGCGGCCTGCTTAATCCACCTGTCCCCTCGCTATTCCCCAGCCTCACCACTCTGCCAATCCCTTCACTGGCTTCCCATCGCCTAACGACTCCAGTTCAAAACATTAACCATGACCTACAAAGCCGTCCACAACCTGTCTCCTCCTTACATCTGTGACCTAGTCTCCCGGTACCTACCTGCACGCAACCTCAGATCATCACAAGATCTCCTTCTCTACTCCTCTCTTATCTCCTCTTCCCACAATCGCGTACAAGATTTCTCCCATGCCTCCCCCATACTCTGGAACGCTCTACCTCAGCATATCAGACTCTCCCCTACCATGGAAAGCTTCAAGAGGAACCTCAAGACCCACCTCTTCCAACAAGCCTACAACCTACAATAACCCTCAGTCCAGTCCAGTACACCACTGCACAACCAGCTCTGTCCTCACCTATTGTACCATCACCTATTCCCTGTAGACTGTGAGCCCTCGCGGGCAGGGTCCTCTCACCTCCTATACCAGTCTGTTTTATACTGTTAATGATTGTTGTACGTATACCCTCTTTCACTTGTAAAGCGCCATGGAATAAATGGCGCAATAATAATAAATAAATAATAATAATTGTAATATGCAAAATTGTAAGATTGGATGTGACGACGTCAGTATCTTTCCCTTTAAAGACGTTTTAAAGATTCGATGTTTACAAATAAGAGAAATCAGCTCTTTAGCAAAATTAAAACGCGATAATGCAAATGTATCATTATTAATACCGGAAACGTAATCATAATTGGCATATCCTTTGTGTTTTTTGCAACTGCAGCTGCCAGAATTTGTATAGAACAACCTAGAGAAATGTTTTATATTGTGAACTCCCACATATCCCTGAGGAAATGAAGATCCCTGTAGAGATAGAAAGAAAAAAAAAGAAAAAATAAATAAAAAAGAAGATATATTTTTCAAATAATAATAAATAAAATAATATGAAAAGGAAAAAAAAAAATGATTCGGTATTGGAAGAGTTTGCGCTTTCTTCTAATGCATTGTGCCAGCATTGTGATCACACATCCGGCATCCTGTCTCCGCGTCTATTTGCTTTATATTGCGCTGAGATTATTTCTATGTATAATTGGAAGTTGGTTTACAACGCACGGCGGGGTGTAGCTTGTTTACAAATATCATCTGAAATATGAATCGCATATGATTTTCTATGCTGAAGTGTTCCTGCAAGAATCTTGTATTCTCCATTCGGTTGAACAAGGTCTGGGCCTTTCTTACGTTCCCTTTCCCCCTTGCTTCATTTATTACAGCTACCCTTTGTGGACAAAGGTATTTCTTAATATTGAAGGAGTGTTTTTTTTATCCAAAAACTTACCATCAGTTTAGAATTTTTCAATGGTATGTTTTGTGCTTCTATATATATATATATACACACACCCACACCATATTTTTCAGTTTATAAGACGCACTGGATTATAAGACGCACCCCAAATTTAGAGGAGGAAAATAGAAAAAAAATCATTTTTAATGTTAAAATGAGGGTCCGTCTTATCATCCCAGTGCGTTTTATATTAGCTCACCAGGGAGGAGCGGCGGTGGTGGAGCGGCTCAGGAGGGTCACAGGAGGCAGGGCAATGCTGCGGGCTCAGAGGAGGGGGTGTCGTGGCTCACGAGGGTCAGCGATACAGCGGGCTCGGGGGTGTTATGGTGGCGGGCACCATTGATCTACTGGCAGGCTCCAGGTTCCATTGAATCGCCGGTGGTTGACGCGATGGACTTCAGGAATATTGCCAAGGAGGCGGTGGATACACATATTGACGCAATAGACTTCAGGAAAATGGCCATGGAGGCCAATCTACGCATACACTGTCCTATGACCCTCCTGAGCCCTCTACTGCACTTACACCCCCTCCTACAAGCCCACAGTATCGCTGACCCTCCGTCCTGTGACTCTCCTGAGCTGCTCCACTGCATCGACACCCCCTCCTCCGAGCCCTCAGAATCGCCGACCCTGCTTCCAGTGACCCCGCTCTACCACCACCGGCCAAATAAGCCATAACCGGATAATAAAACACACACCCATTTTTTATTTGGAGGACAAAAGTGCATCTTACAATCTGGAAAATACATTTTCTTCTAAACTCTATTCAGCCAATCCCTTAATTATGTCTGATTCAAGGAATAGAATTAAAGAAATCCTCCCATGTGTATATATATATATATATATATATATATATATATATATATATATATATTTATTTATTTTTTTTTTTTCAATTTGATGTGTGTATATATGCATGTAATGTAGTGTTTATGTATGAATATACTCTCTCCAGTATCCAGCGCCGTTCTTCTTCGTGATGTCACCCTCCTGCAGACTCTCCGGGTCGGGCTGCAATTTACATGACCCTGACAAGACTTTTACAATGCAAGAGTATGTTCACACGTTGGTTTTTTGCTGCTTTTGTATCTGCAGCAAAACCAGTTCTCTTGGCAGTAAAATAGCTACTTCCAAAAAGCAGGTTTTTCTGTGTTGTTTGGCTGCATTTTTGGTGTGTCATTTGCCTATTGTACATGTTTAAATAAAGTTAGTTTCATTTACCACAAAAATAGCAAACGTGGAGCAAAAATTGGATAAAAAAAGGCAGCTGCATTTTACACTCTCATTGCTTTCACTGCTGAAAAAAGCTGCAAAAATGCTGAAAGAATTGACATGCAGCAGATTTCCATTTCAGTCAAGAAAAAAAGCAAGTGTGCGTCTGTGTGCGCATGACATTTCTGAAATCTCATAGATTTTTCAGGTGCTTTAAGGCTGTGTGCACACTTTGCATTTTTACCACTTTTTTATGTGTTTTTGAGTGCAGATTTGTCACAAAACTGCAAGCAAATACTGATGCCAGCAAAGGCAATGAGAATTTCTGAAGTGTTGTGCACATGTTGAGTCTTTTCAGCTTGCAGAATTGGTGTCAATTTTTTCAGCATTTTTGCAGCGTTTTTTCCCCTACTGACTTCAATTTGAAAAATGCAGTTAAAAAAAGCATAAATAAGTGGCAAAAGCACATAAAAAAACACACGAAAAGTGCTGAAAAGATGCACATTTTTGCCCCTGCGTTTTTCCTGCCAAGAGATGCAGAAATGGTGCAGCAATTTCTGCAACCAAATACTCAACGTGCGCACCTACCCTAAATAGCAGCTTTAAATTTCCATAAAACTCATGAAATAACCATGCAAAAAAGGAAGCAAAAAAGGCAGCCAAAAAAAAGTGTGAACATAGCCTTATGCGGGCTTCACACGGTACGATCTATCTTATGATTGCACGAGCGATCGTAACCTCCCCTGTCGTTTGTGTCATTAAACCCCCGTCACACATACTTACCTGCTGAGCGACCTCGCTGTGGGCAGTGAACATCCTCTTCCTGAAGGGGGAGGGACGTTCGGCGTCACAGCAACGTCACACAGCGGCTGGCCAATAGAAGTGGAGGGGCGGGGATGAGCGAGACGTAAACATCCCGCCCACCTCCTTCCTTCCGCATTGCCGGTGGGAGCTGCGGGACGCAGGTAAGCTGTGTTCATCGTTCCCGGGGTGTCACACGGAGCGATGTGTGCTGCCCCGGTTACGATGAACAACCAGCACCATTAAAAATAAACAATTTTTTTAAAATAAGCGATGAGTACACGACTCACGATTTGTGAGCAATTCTGCATCGCTTACATGAAACGACGTCGCAAGCGATGCCGGATGTGCGTCACAAAAATCGTGACCCCCGACGATGCATCGCGTGATAGCTTGTCTCGTGTGACTCCTGCATTAATCTTCAGGCTTCAGAATGAGGTTCCATAGGTTTTCATCGTAAAAGACAAAATTCTTCAGAGTGCAACTGTCTTTTTTTGTTATTATAGGGCATGTTCAGTTTTGCACCTATGTATGCCTTGACGTGGCTACTGGGCAGATATAAAAATGGCCATTTTTGTATGCTAAATATCTCAATTTTTCCTAGATTTCCTTAAGCAGTAATGCATATCTATACTTTTACATTCATGGTTTGTATGCTTTAGCATTTTAGAGTGCAACTGTCTTTTTTTGTTATTCATTGTAAAAGAGACTTAGAACATGGAGTGAAATGGCTACTCGAAATTGCGGTGACATCATTGAGAAGTGGAGAAGATCAGCGATGGACACTGGTAAGAGCAGAGGTAGGTGAGTATATTCATACACGCGCACCACATTACAAGCATGTTTACACACATTTAATTTTTTAAAAATATACATTGCTTCTTTAGGATCTTTGATATTCACTATGGTTATTACCCAATTTTTACCTGGGTATACAGTAGACTCAGATTTCCTAAACCAAGTCATAATGATAAGGTTTCAGATCCAGCACCAAAATTACCAAAGTTCTTCATTAGGGTTCCATTAAAAGTATTAAAAAATGGAATGGAATATGCCAATACTGAAACGTTTCAACTCAGTACAGATCGTACTTATAGATAATCATTGTACAGACTCGAAATGTGTCAGGTATTATCATGCTCCAACTTTTTTCATATGTGAATAGAACATACAATTAATGACTAAGAGCTGTACTGACTCAAAATGCTCCACCTTTTTTCTCCATTTTCAATGGAACATAAATGAAGTTGATCTAAGACTTAAGCCTGCTTTCCACACTTCAATAGATCTTTCAATCCGTCGTCGGGGTCAAGTTGTAAGTGACGCACATCCGGCATCGTTCGTGACGTATTTGCGTGTGAAACCTACGTGCGATCGATATTGAACGCAAATACGGTGATCGCATACACGTCGTTTATTCCTCATACATTGGACGTTTGGTAGTACGAAACTAGTCAATTGTAACGTGTGACATCCCTCATACGATTTTGGTGTCTGAGGCTATGTGCGCAGGTGTGCGCTCTGCACCGCAGCTTAAAAAAGGTCTGCTTCAAAGCGCAGCTGAAAAGCTGCGTTCTGAAGCGCCTCACAATGTCTGTCATTCACTAATCTCTGTCAGTCCGTCACTATCTCTGTCCCTCTCTCTCTGTCCATGTCAGTCTATCCCTCTTACCCCCTCTCTCATATACTCACCGATCCCCGATCCCTGGCGCGGCGCTGCACGGCATTCACACTGCTCCGGCGGCTTTTACTGTTTTGAAAAAGCCGGCCGCCCATTAAACAATCTCGTATTCCCTGCTTACCCCGCCCACCGGCGCCTATGATTGGTTACAGTGAGACACGCCCCCACGCTGAGTGACAGGTGTCTCACTGCACCCAATCACAGCAGCCGGTGGGCGTGTCTATACTGTGCAGTGAAAAAAATAATTAAATAATTAAAACAAACGGCGTGCGGTCCCCCCCAATTTTAAAACCAGCCAGATAAAGCCATACGGCTGAAGGCTGGTATTCTCAGGATGGGGAGCTCCACGTTATGGGGAGCCCCCCAGCCTAAAAATATCAGCCAACAGCCGCCCAGAATTGCCGCATACATTATATGCGACAGTTCTGGGACTGTACCCGGCTCTTCCCGATTTGCCCTGGTGCATTGGCAAATCGGGGTAATAAGGAGTTATTGGCAGCCCATAGCTGCCAGTAAGTCCTAGATTAATCATGTCAGGCGTCTATGAGACACCCTCCATGATTAATCTGTAAATTACAGTAAATAAACACACACACCCGAAAAAATCCTTTATTAGAAATAAAAAACACAAACATATACCCTGGTTAACCACTTTAATCAGCCCCAAAAAGCCCTCCATGTCTGGCGTAATCCAGGATGCTCCAGCATCGCTTCCAGCGCTGTTGCATGGAGGTGACCGGAGCAGCAGAAGACACCGCCGCTCCGGTCACCTCCACGCAGCTAATGAAGACAGCCGTGCAATCAGCTGAGTTGTCAGTGAGGTTACCCGCTGTCACTGGATCCAGCGGTGGCCGCGGGTAACCTCAGTGACAGCTCAGCTGATTGCGCTACTCACCTCAGTTGCTGACTGGAGCTGACCGGAGCTGCGGTGAGTAGCGCGATCAGCTGAGCTGTCACTGAGGTTACCCGCGGCCACCGCTGGATCCAGTGACAGCGGGTAACCTCACTGACAGCTCAGCTGATCGCGCGGCTGTCTTCAGTTGCTGTGTGGAGGTGACAGGAGCGGCTGTGTATTCTGCAGCTCCGGTCACCTCCATGCAGCACAGCTGGAAGCGACGCTGGACCATCCTGGCTTCTGCCGGACATGGAGGGCTTTTTGGGGCTGATTAAAGTGGTTAACCAGGGTATATGTTTGTGTTTTTTATTTCTAATAAAGGATTTTTTCGGGTGTGTGTGTTTATTTACTGTAATTTACAGATTAATCATGGAGGGTGTCTCATAGACGCCTGACATGATTAATCTAGGATTTAGTGGCAGCTATGGGCTGCCATTAACTTCTTATTACCCCGATTTGTCAACGCACCAGGGCAAATCGGGAAGAGCCGGGTACAGTCCCAGAACTGTCGCATCTAATGCATGCGGCAATTCTGGGCGGCTGTTGGCTGATATTGTTAGGTTGGGGGTTTCCCCATACCGTGGAGCTCCCCATCCTGAGAATACCAGCCTTCAGCCGTATGGCTTTATCTGGCTGGTTTTAAAATTAGGGGGGACCGCACGCCGTTTTTTTAAATTATTTAATTATTTATTTCACTACACAGTATAGACACGCCCACCGGCTGCTGTGATTGGGTGCAGTGTGACACCTGTCACTCAGCGTGGGGGGCGTGTCTCACTGTAACCAATCATAGGCGCCGGTGGGCGGGGTAAGCAGGGAATACGAGATTGTTTAATGGGCGGCCGGCTTTTTCAAAACAGTAAAAGCCGCCGGAGCAGTGTGAATGCCGTACAGCGCCGGGGATCGGGGATCGGTGAGTATATGAGAGAGGGCTGCTAACTTCAGTCACTCAGGAGTTTAGCGGTCACCGGTGAGTCCTTCACAGGTGACCGCTAATCAGGGCGCGACACAGACAGAGCCGCAGCATGACAATGAAGTCGGGTGAGGTTCACCCGAGTTCATTCTGACAGTGCGGCTCTGTCTGTGTCTGCTGTCATCTGCCATTCTGCTCTGCTACATGGCTGTCTGTGGCTGCTGTCAGCGGCCATGTAGCAGAGCTGAACGGCAGATGACATAGTAAAAACGCATCCCTACACATTACACACGCTTGGCAAGTCAATAAATAAAAAAAAAAAGGTGCCCAATGCATACGTCACAGAACACATGATCTAAAGGATCGCACACAAAATTGATCAATTTAACATAGACTACTAACGCACGTGTGACAGCAAATGAACGACCTACGTGCAATCTCATTCAATCGCATATGCGACCTGGGCGTGTCACATCGCATATGAGATCGCATACCTAATTGTAAGGTGTAAAGCTGGCTTAAGGGGTACTTTGGACGTTGCGACATCGCTATTGCGATCTTGTTGGGGTCAAATCGAAAGTGACGCACATCCGGCGCCAATAACGACGTTGCAACGTGTAAAGCCTAGAAGCACCGATAAACGATTGCAAAAGCGTCGAAAATAGGTGATCTGTGTAGTGTCAGTCATTTCCATAATTTAGCTGCAGCGACAGGAACGATGTTGTTCCTCGTTCCTGCGGCAGCACACATCGCTGTGTATGAAGCCGCAGGAGCGAGGAACATCGCCTTACCTGCGTCCCGGCCGGCAATGAAGAAGGAAGGAGGTGGGCGGGATGTTACGTCCCGCTCATCTCCGCCCCTCCGCTTCTATTGGCCGCCTGCCGTGTGATGTCGCTGTGACGCCGCACGACCCGCCCCCTTAGGAAGGAGGCGGGTCGCCGGCCAGAGCGATGTCACAGGACAGGTAAGTGCGTGAAGCTGCCGTAGTGATAATATTCGCTACGTCAGCTATCACAAGATATCGTATCTGCAACGGGGGCGGGACTATCACGCTCGGCATCGCTATCATCGGCTAACGATGTCGCAGCGTGCAAAGTACCCCTAAGGCAGGGATCACATTGGTGTAAGGCACCTGATGCAATCTGCTAACGACACTCTCGGCTCAAACTCTGCTGTGAGTGTGATCCGAGTGTCACTCACTGTACTCCGATTTTCTCACATGCAGGAATCGGATCGCAGATTACTTTCTCCATCTCTCCATTGCCTATCTGTGTGTATATCAGACTGCACTTGGATGACATTCGAGTGCATTCCAATGTTTCGCACACACCCATAGATATGCATAGGTGCGCGTAAGCCGAGATATGCTGCCAATCACAGCATCCTACAATTGTTTACTCATGCGGCATGAGACAATAATAGCAGGTCTGCTCTGCCTCATGGATAAACATTGATCCGAGTGAGATTTTCTTGCATTGCTCTCGTCTGTATTATACACTAGTGTGAGCAAGCCCTAAGGGTTATATTTACTCATAAAAGGCATCAATATTTGCATACACCAACTTTTTCCCATTTTAATTGGAACGATAAGAACGAATATTGTAATTTTTTAACCGGGTGCTGGATCTGAATCATTATTGTTACGACTTTGTCAAGTATGCTTGAAACCTCACAACCTAATCCACACACTAATGTGGTTTTCCTGCAGTCTGGAGTCACATATGTACATTGAGTAGTGGTAAGCTGTATCAAAGCCATATGCTTTTTTTAAATTATTTATCAGCTGTCCCATAGTCCAAATTGCAAAATCTCATACTTGTCAACTGACCACATTTTTTTAATCCACTATTCTGATAGTGTTTGGGGTGACATCTTCATGTAATGATGATTGTTCTGGTGCGGTATTCATGTACTATTGAGCGCTCTGGTGATGTATTCACATAGCGATGATGATTCTGGTGCTGTATTCATGACCACAACCATGATCAGTACAGGAATATGACACCAAAATCATCATCAGTACATTAACACATCACCAAAACCATCAAAAGTACATAAAAATGGAACCATAACTATAATCAGTACATGAATACATCACCTAAACCACCATGAGTAGATAAATGCATCACTAGAACCCTACCAGTACATGAATGCATAACCAGAATCTCCATCAGTACATAAATACATCACAAGAACCACTGTCAGTAAATAAATACAACATCAGTACCATCATCAGTACAGGAACACGTCACCAAAACTACCATTCATACATGAATACATCACCAAGTACGGCAATCAATTGGAATGTCAGGTCAGGCCCATATACATTTGTATCTAATGAACCTACAACTCCCAGTATGTCCTTAACAATACAAATTTACCCCATTTGTGTGCATATAATAGAGTGATCTATGATATATATGTTATATTTTAGACACATAGTAACTCTTCAGATTGCCGTGCAGTAAATATCACCCGGTTCTTCTATGATATACTGGCCAAAATGTAATTTCATCCGAAATAATGAAGCTACTCTGACGAATCTTTAAACATGAACCTAAAAGCATTTACATGAATCTACTGGCTCCGGCCCGGCACGTATGAGAGCATCGCTGCATGCTACTCCAGCCTATGCTGGCTGCACCCCACCATCCTGCCTGCTTGTGTCTGAATTTAAATAAGGCCGTTTTGCATATTTCCTCTGAAAATAGATTTCACTCCCTCCCACTGAGCCAAAGAAATTTACCTTAATCAACATCTCTGACTACGTTCCCACACTTGTTATGTGCATAAATAGAGCGGGTCATGAAAGGTTGCCAATGGGATTTTTGTAGTTGTTAAAGCCGAAATAAAAACTCACTTTTTTAGGAGGAAAAAAATGAAAGAAATACCAAAATCTGATGAAAATTCCTTAATTTAAATCCAATCATCCCCCTCCCCCGCCCCTCCGGACCTTCACCGCACCAATCATGTAAAACCGTTAAGACGAGGAGACTCATTTTCGGAATAAAATGCAGGTTTTGCGCCAGACAATCTTCCTTTATCATACAGCAATATTATTTTAATTTTCTGTCACAGAACATGAAATATGAAAAAATAAATGAAATAGATGAGAAGGAGGGATGGAAATGAGGAATACAGTCAGGGGCTGTGATATTTTGTTAAAGAAAAAGCTCGATTTCATCAAGCCAAGAAAGAATGGATTTTTTTTTTAATATATTTTATTCTTATTATATGATGATTTATTTAGGTATTAAGGTACAAAAAAACACAATGCAAGGCTGGCAAATGTCTGGGATACAGATTGGGATAGAGCCTTGGGGCGACAAAATGGAAAACACAGGTCATAATTCATACTAAAGCATAAAGAGCTTATCCAGGTTGTTTTTTACTATGTTCCTAAAAGCTAACAAGCAGGTAATTGCTAACAAAAGCAACTACCTGCCTGTTCTACCCGGCGCCGACACAGAGCGGTCATTGACTGCTCCTGCCGGCCATTCATGTCAACAGAGCAGGTCTTCTTCTTCTGCTTTGTCAACCGGATGGGACTGCTGACAACATACTGATTGACTTCTCACAATTAGGCCTGTTTTACACGTCAGTGAAAAACACAGACGTTCTTCACTGATGTGTAAAACACGCACATGTCCCTCCGTGTTCCAAGATTCAAGGCACATGTGGGTTGTCCATATGCAATCCGTGATACGTGATCCGTGATTGCACATGGGTGTATGCTCACCTGTCCCGTTCCTGCTCTCCATGGTGCTGAACTCCTCGGCTCTGCAGCGTCCGCCCGCCGCTCTCTGCAGCTACTTCCGGGTCGGCTCCGGCTGCATTCCTGAATATGCATGAGCCGGCCAGGAAGCTGCAGAGAGCACAGGCTGAGTATTCAAACAGGAGAAGAAAAAGGGTTAACGCCGCACATCAACCAGATGAAAGTGTAGAGATGTTGATGAATAAATATCTTTTTTTAGTTCAACGGTCTACGTGTTTCGAGGTAGAAACCTCTTCCTCAGGACCAGGACATCAACAAAGCATCTGCTTGATGCTTTGTTGATGTGCTGGTCCTGAGGAAGAGGTTTCTACCTCGAAACGCGTAGACTGATGAAATAAAAAAAGATATTTATTCATCAACATCGCTACACTTTCATCTGGCTGATGCGCGGCGTTAACCCCTTTTCTACTCCTGTTTGAATGCTCATCCACGCGGGGCTGCAGCAGACGCCATTATCTCATTTTTATTAGTGGTTGTAACTCTCACAACCACAGTAGCTGAGTGTATATTTCCTTTATATACCACACTTGTCATCTGGTGTTACCCTATCAGCGCTTTTTATTTTTAGAGAGCACAGGCTGCACAGAGCGTCGCTGTCCGTGTTTTTCTGGTACGTGTTTCACGGATCACACCACTGCGTGGTCCGTGAGACATCAGTGATGCCAGAAAAAAATGGAGATGTCTCCGTGCGGCAATCACGGACACACGTGTACGCCGCACGGAGACACGGTCAGTGAAAAATCACTGATGTGTGAGCAGACCCATTCATTATAATGGGTCTGTGTATGTCAGTGATTCTGGTACGTATAAAAAAAGCACAAACGTACCAGAATCACTGACGTCTGAAACAGGCCTTAGGCAGCAGTGACCAGCTGTAAATCAACATGACATCCAGTCATACCCCATCTACAGAGCAGAGCAGAAAAGAAGCCACCACTCTGTTGATGTACTGTATACAGAAGCTGCTGAATCGCCGGCAGCAACAGGAGTGGCCTGTGCCAGCAGTGATCTGAGCCAGAAACAAAAGCCAGGTAGTTAGCAACTTCCTGCATGTTAGTTCTTGGGCACATTGTTAAAAAATAGGTCTCAGATATCCTCTTTAATGGGTATATTAACTACTCTCCATATTTTGCTTTCTTTGACATGTCTGCTTGTGGAGTTGCAAGTTCAGAGACTAGTTGTTTTCTGCAAAATTGTGCTACACTTTTCCTTCACTTCACTGTAAACTCTAAGGCTGGAGTCACACTTACAAGTGACTCGTGTGTGACTCACATGAATCTCGCATCGCCCAGCACGGCTTACCTCTCTCTGGACAGGAGCGGGTCAGCTACATAGAAATACATGCAGCTGACCTGCTCCTGTCAGGAGAGTGTGCGGCCGTGCGGGTGATGCCGATGCGAGACTTGCGCAAGTCACTCACAAGTGTGACTCCGGCCTAACTGGTATGAATGTGTCAGCTGATAAATGTGGACAATTGCTAGAAAGAAATAATATAGACAGTGTGGATATAGCATGGGTATCTTTTGGCGTATAATTATATATGCACAGCTCAACATATCATGTGCTCTGTCTGTCTAAATAAAAAAGCAGGAGGAGCCCCAGGATATGGTGGCAAAAAGAAAGCAACTATGACAAAAACCAAACCATTCAAATAAGTAACAAATGGAGGCAGCACACCAAGGCAGATGTTACTTTCTATTTGTCTATCTATCTATCTCTCTATCTCACTCTCTATCTCTCTATCTATCTATCTATCTCTCATCTATCCCTCTATCTATCTCTCTATCTCTCTATCTATCTATCCATCCCTTTATCTATCCCTCTATCTATCTATCTCTCTATCTATCTATCCCTCTATCTATCTATCCCTCTATCTATCTATCCCTCTATCTATCTATCCACCTATCCCTCTATCTATCTATCTATCTATCCCTCTATCTATCTCTCTATCTATCTATCCCTCTATCTATCTATCTATCCATCCCTCTATCTATCCCTCTATCTATCTATCTATCTAATAGAAAAAAGAGTTACAGCCGCACACTGAAATGCCAAAGCTTTCAACTACCAAAAAAATCTAATAAAAATTTGGGATGTTTTGCATATTAAAATGGCCTTTTTCATACCTGCCCAGCAGCCACGTCATAGTCATCTCATTATCCCATGTCCTACTCTTCCTTTCTGCCTCTGACTGGGTTTTTATAAAAACCCTACATTTTTGTTCAAAGATGAACCCACTACTACAGAACAAAAGCACCTGTGGCTAATGGGGGAGGAGGACGAGTTGGGTGTTTAGTCAGTCAAATGGACATGACTCCATATGACATACAAAAAAGACAACAAAAGTCTGACACCACTCCATGTAAACAGGTGCATATCTGTTCATGATATGTATTAGAAAAAAAGAGTTACAGCTGCACACTGAAATGCCAAAGCTTTCAACTAGCAAAAAGATCTAATAAAAATTTGAGGTGTTTGGCATATCAAAATGGTTATTTTCACACCTGCCCAGTGGCCACGTCACAGCAATCTCATTATACTAGGTCCTACAGATTGACATGACGTGGCTACTGGGCAGGTGTGAAAATGGCCATTTTGATATGCAAAACACCTCCAATTTTTATTAGATCTTTTTTGGTAGTTGAAAGCTTTGGCATTTCAGTGTGCGGCTGTAACTTTTTTTCTGTTATATATCACAAACAGATTTGCACCTGTTCACATGGAGTGCTGTCAGACTTTTTTTTTCCTTATTTGTATTTCTAGGCACCCAAACCCCCCTACTCCCCCATTAGCCACAGGTGCTTTTATTCTTTAGTAGTGAGTCTAGCTTCACCCAAACATGTAGGATTTTTAAGACTCAGTCAGAGGCAGAAAGGAAGAGTAGGACCCAGTATAATCAGATTGCCGTGACGTGGCTACTGGGCAGGTATGAAAATGGCCATTTTGATATACAAAACATCTCAAATTTTTATTAGATCTTTTTTGATAGCTGAAAGCATTGGCATTTCAGTGTGCAACTGTAACTCTTTTTTCTGTTATGTATCAAGAACACATATGCAACTGTTCACATGGAGTGCTGTCACACTTTTTTTTTTTTCCTTATTTGTATTTCTATGCACCCAAACCCCCCTACTCCCCCATTAGCCACACGTGCTTTTATTCTTTAGTACTAGGTCTATCTTCATACAAACATGTAGGTTTTTTAAGACTCAATCAGAATGGAAGAGTAGGACCCAATATAATGAGATTGCCATGACGTGGCTACTGGGCAGGTATGAAAATGGCCATTTTGATATACAAAACATCTCAAATTTTTGTTAGATCTTTTTTGATAGTTGAAAGCTTTGGTATTTCAGTGTGCAGTGTAACTCTTTTTTCATATTATATTTCATGAACAGTCATTCACCTGTTCACATGGAGTGCTGTCAGACATTTTTGTCTTATCTATCTATCTATCTATCTATCCCTCTATCTATCTATGTATCTATCCATCCTTATCTATCTACCTATTATCTATTTATCTATCTATCTATCTATCTTTCTATCCCTCTATCTATCTATCTATCCCTCTATCTATCTATCTATCATCTATCTATCCCTCTATCTATCTATCTATCTATCTATCTATCTATCTATCTATCTATCTATCCCTCTATCTATCTATCTATAACCAATAATGCCCTGGATGTGGTCAAATAAAGTACCTTATTTTATCACATTCAAAAATGTGATCCTTATATATACAGAAATCTAAATTTTGCAGTATATTTTCGCTACGACATTACAGAGTTGCATCTAATAAGGCTTGAACAATTGTGCTCCTCATTTCCAGCAAGTAGTTTATTTGCAGTCATAATTACATGCAGCCATAATAAACCAGATGTCTACACCTTCATCTCATATAAAAACACAACTGGGCAAATACAAGAACAGCATTCCAAGAATCTAGCAATAAATTATATGACAAAATATGGAGCCATAATTCATGAACCCAGCAGTGGGTATCAAATAATCATCGAGTAATAAACACGAGAGCTTCACTGTACTTGTCTATCAGCAGTTTCCTAATATAACTAGACTACAGAAAATAATCCCTAATACTCTTCCCGACCACACCATATCAATGCACGCTCCAGTATGCAAGTGTTCACTAGATTCCTCTGGTGTTTTTTTCCCAAGTAACAATATGATGGGGCATGTTGAAAGCTAGCAGCCCGATCCTTCTTTTTTCTGATATCATCTGCTATTGAGGGAGACTCATTAAGCCCCCAAATATATTTACAGGATTATGTAATAATTAAAGGGTGTGACCCTTTTCAGAAAATGTTGTTCTTCAGGAACAGTCTGTTATTAAAAACAAACCCTCTTGAACTCATCGGAGTCTCCCCTGCTGCTCCCAGTGTCTGATATTGGCTGTCTTCACATTGACAGTGCGGCAGCCAATCAGTGAGTTCAGTGCCTACAGAACTGCCCCCGCAGAGCCGCTGAGCTCACTAGTTTGCTATTGTGCTCTCATCATCATTTTCTAAGAAGGAAACTGCCTCTGATCATCTAAATCATTACAGCGGTGACTACGCTAATAGGACAACTTTAACTTCAGGCTCATTAAAGGGGGTCACAAATGCCAGACCCCCGCTACAACTTTACTATGCTCTAATAGAACAAATGGACAATGTGTGTCCTCAAAAATTAAAAACTTTATATTATATTCATATATATTTATTATAAACCTAACTTAAAGAGGACCTGTTATGGGTGGCATGGTGGCTCAGTGGTTAGCACTGCAGTGTTACAGTACTGGGGTTCGGGGTTGAATAACCATGCGTTTGTTCCCATGTTCTTCCCATGTTCTCCCCATGTTTGCGTGGGTTTCTTCCAGGTTCTCTGGTTTTGTCTCACGCTCCAAAGACATAGGGAATTAAGATTGTGAGCCCCAATGGTGAAAGTGTAGCTGATGTATGTAAAATGCTATGGAATTAATAATGCTATATAAGAGAATAAATAATAATAATAATACTATTATTATTATTAATATTATTATGTCAAAAGGCACCAGTGTTTGCTTTTTTTTGTTCCAGCTGCCCCTGAGAAATACTTTTTTTTAAAAAATTTGCTATATGGTTTTAGAGATGTGTACTTTTATATAAGGATAATTCTCATTATCTTTACCAATAGGGTGTGGTTCACAGGATCCTCTGGGGCGTGTCTTTGGGCTTTTCTGTTATTTCCCTGAGCAACGCCCCCTTTTTGAACATAAAGATTAGCAGGAAATAAAAAAAAACATATCTATGTAAGCATTGGAGGATTTAAAAAAAAAAAAAAAAAACCAAACAAAAAAAACACAATAAAAAAACCCCCAGAATACTCAGGGGTGCAGTGGGAATAAAATAAGTGCAAAAACTGAACACTTTTGACTTGGTAACAGGCGCTCTTTGAGGAATTATCAAGATAGCACTGTCCTACAACCTGCAAATCAGTCAAAATTCCTTAAATATAGTAATAATATAGTATTTTAGGACATGGGTATAATGTTTCTCTCGCATAGGAGTGAGAGATGCAGTAATCAGGCAATACACTAGGTGGTACTGGGGATACCTAGAGACTGAGGGAAATCAGGCACGCCGGGGGCAAGAACCGAGAGTGGATGAACGAAGAGAGACAGGGAGCAGACAGGAGAGAGGTCGTCAGACAAGCCGGAGGTCAGGTGCTAAGAGAGTAAGTATAAATACAAGGGGAAGGCAAAAGAATAGTCAGGGGAGAAAGCCAGGGTCAGGAGCCATATGGCAATGGAGAAGTCAGAGGGGAGTAGACAGAGGCAAGTAAGGGGTCAGTCCGGGGTCGAGTACCAAGATCAGTCACTATAACCAGGAGAAAGGCGCTTACGGCAGCTTAGCCAGAGAATATGACTAGTGCTACTCTGGGCAAGAACTCCCCCAGATAAAGGAGAGCAACCGCCCGGAAGCGGGGTGTGTGAGTAAGCTCCTCCCACAGCCGGCGAACAACGCGGTGCAGGGAATGGCCCGTCTAAGGGAAGAGTAAATAACATGTGGCAGAGCCTAAAGGACCCGTCACACACAGAGATAAATCTTTGGCAGATCTGTGGTTGCAGTGAAATCATGGACATATTGTTCCATTTGTACACAGCCACAAACCTGGCACTGATTGTCCACAATTTCACTGCAACCACAGATCTGCCGCAGATTTATCTCTGTGTGTGACAGGGCCTTAACAGAAGGTCCTGGTGCAGGAGCCACACCGCAAGTCAAGGCCGTGACACTGGGGTTATAAAATAATGCCTAACTGAACACAATACATTTTTGACTTCTCTATCTATAATAAAAAATATTTTGGCTTGCCATGACTTTCAGGCAGGAAAAAGTAAGCTGCGGTCAATGACAGCTGATCCATTCAACCTTTCATGATAATTGGTGCAAAATGAGTATGTTCTATAAGATAAATATTGTATATAGCTTAAAATAATTTCATTTTTCACTTCACTCAAAGACGACATTTTAAATTTTTCACTCATGCAAATTTTTGCTCTTCGGGTCAGCACACACAGTGAGAAAAATGGTGTGAGTGGAATGCAATAAAAAAATCGCATTCCACCCGCACCCATTTTACTCTATGGGGCAGCTCCCATGAGCGATCATTTTGTCAGCCCTAATCGGACCGAGAAAACAGTCGCAGCATGCTGTGGGTGCAATGCGAGCTTGTTTCACTCGCACCCATTCAAGTCTATGGGGCGAGAGAAACATCGCATTGCTCTCGCATTACAGCGGTGTAACAGGAGTGCAGTGCAATTCTCGCATTAGACAGGCAATGGAGGAGATAAGGAGATAAATCCCTCCCTCTCCTCCGCAGCACTGGCCCTCCCCTCCGCAACTGTGGCCTGATTGCATGATTGGACCACAGTTGCATGACACTCGCATGACACTTGGCTCCCGCTGTGCCGCGAGCGTGAGCTGAGTGTCATGCGAGGACTTGCACAAATTACCGTGTGGCCTCAGCCTTAACTAAGGCCTGAAACACACATCTGCAGAAAACACGTGCATGTCTCAAGGTCCATTTTTCGGGTCCATGTTTAATTTTGGATGTCCGTTTCTCTGGTACATGTTACATCAGTGTGATGGCGTATGCTTACCGTGCGTGCGTGTAGAATGTCCGTGTATGCGTGAGATACGTACGTGTCATGTCCGTGTGCAGTCCTTGTGTCTTGAGCCGTTTCACCTTTAAAAAAATAAAAAACGCACACGGACGGTACGGATAGCATACTGTACGTACATGCTACGTGTCACGTACGTGCAGGCACGGATCCATTGACTTTAGTGGGTCCATGTCTGTGTGATGCCGGCGAAACGCGGACATGTCATCAGTGTTAAAAAACGCACACACGTACAAACCACACGATCACTCGTTGCCACAGGGTAACATTGGTGCGCGTGTGTTTGTGCCACAAGTACATGTCAAAAAGTCCCAAGCACATACCGGCGGCACGGATGTGTGTTGCAGGCCTCAAATGTATATAAAACCGGAGAAAAAGGAGAGATAAGACAACAAGCATGTATAGAAAATCTCATTTTATTCATTAAAATACATGTGAATTAATACAAAATTGCATGAATGTTGCACAATGTCCCCACACACCCTCCCCCCCATTTTCCCCCCCTGCAAGTTTGACCTTCTTCCATTCATGCAATTTTGTATTAATTCACATGTATTTTAATGAATAAAATGAATAAAATGATGATTTTGAAATATTGTTTTATATGATCCTTGGAGTAGGCATTCCCTTATGGGACACAACTAAGTGGTTCCATAAGTTTGATATTTAGGGGTACTTTCCACACTACGACATCGCAGGTGCGATGTCGGTGGGGTCAAATCGAAAGTGACGCACATCTGGCGTCACTTGCGATGTCGTAGTGTGTAAATCCTAGATGATACGATGAACGAGCGCAAAAGCGTCGTGATCGTATCATCGGTACAGGCTCCGACATTTCCATAATTTTGCTGCAGCGATGGTACGATGTAGTTCCTCGTTCCTGCGGCAGCATACATCGCTGTGTGTGAAGCCGCAGGAGCGAGGAACATCACCTTACCTGCCGCCAGCGCCTATGCGGAAGGAAGGAGGTGGGCGGGATGTTTACATCCTGCTTATCTCCGTCCCTCCGCCGCCATTGGCCGCCTGCCGTGTAATGCCGCTGTGACGCCGCACGACCTGCCCCCTTAGGAAGGAGGCGGGTCGACGGCCAGAGTGACGGTCGCAGGGCAGGTGAGTGCATGTGAAACTGGCTTAGCGATAATTATCGCTACGCCAGCTATCACAAGATATCGTACCTGCGACAGGGGCGGGGACTATCGCGTGCGACATCGCAGCATCGGCTTGCGATGTTGCAACGTGCAAAGCCCGCCTTAGTATGGCCAAATTTTTGCTAATAATAGGCCTCAAATGTAAACTGAATAGAATTGCGCCAGTCGTAAGACTCCAATCCGGAAATCTACAAGTTGCAAACGACTAGTTTGTATAACTGCGTCAAGAAACATTTTTGTATAGTGGTGTCCCCCTAGGATCTATTAGGTCTCTCTAAACACACGAGACAGTACTGACCTACATAAACATTTTATTGATCTGAGCGTATCAGATTACCATGATAATGCACAATGTACAATGTCCCGCACTCGTCTATGTTTTACTTGTAAGAGGAATGATCGAACAGCCCAGAACTTAGGGTATAACAATAGGAACATCAAACATCGGGAAGAAATATCATCTGAAATGTGCATATCCATTGCCTTTTCTCCAAAAGACAAGAAGATATCATAAATCTCCCAGACTAACGACATCACGGGAACGTCAATAACTAGATTCCCTGCATGCTGGAACATATACCACTATTTTATGATTATTTTTATTGACTTTTCAAAACTCAAATTTTCTTCAGTGTTTTTTTGAAATAAAGAATGATAAAGGAGTGATGGAACAGAAAAAAAAAGCAAAGGTGTTTTTTTTCTTGTCTCAATGTTCCAGAAGACTGTCAGGAATAGATTCTTTTACATCTATCTAGGTCAAAGTTGTCTTTGCTTATGAGTTTAGGATGTCAAGTGGTCGTCAGCAAGAACTCATATCTGTAATAAAGTGACATAGAATAGAAAAAGGTCTTCTCAAGAAAGTTAGAATTATGACAAAGGGTCGAACCATTACTTTAACAGGTTGAACCAACTCAAAAACGAAACTTTGAAATGCCCAATTAGGAAGGACTCACGTTAATCCATGTGGGCCACCACTACATTCATTGTCTACCAGCCAGTCCCATGAACAAACAATGGATTTTTTTGATGTGAAAGTGCAGCAACCAATCCATTCTGAAAGTGGCTTGCACTTTGGATCAGCCGGGGTACCAGTGGTCAAACTCCTAGTAACAACACCTTTAATATTGAATACTGGCAGAGGATTGAGGAACATTAAAAAGTATTCTATAGAGGCGTTGACCACTACTCGGACAACCTCTTCTCATTTCCCAGTAAAATAACAACACCTATACTTCCCTTTGGTGTGAACTCCGTACCAGCGGTATAAGCACTCACTGTCCTGGGGCTCACATGACATTTTTACATCACAGAAGCTCTAGACCCATCAGCGCCGCCTTCACTGTCCCCACCTTTGAATGAATTGAACATCAAGAGGAAGTCAGGGCTGCAGCTGCCACTCATTTCCTCTTGATGTTTTATATCTCCAAAGGTGGAGACAGTGCAGGTCAGGTTGATTGGATGCAAGGCTTGTGTGATGTAACAATGTCATGTGAACCCCAGGAGAGTGAGTGCTAAAACTAGTGGCATGTTGCCTGCACTGGAGGTGAGTATAAGTTTCTATGATTGAGAAGCGGTTGTCCTAGTAGTGGATAACCCCTTTAAAGGAAACTTATCACCAGGATTTTCACATATAACCTAAATCCAGTGCTATACTGGAGCTATTAAGTTGATTTTATACATACCTGTAGTGGTTCCCTCGGATGTTTAGGTTTTGAAATCCAAGAAAAGAAAGATTTTAAAATCATCAGCTTCTTGAGTGACAGCAGCTGAGGATCAGATAATATCTGGGAGGTATTCATAGTTATCCCCTCCCCCTGTTAGATTAGCATAAGTATTATACCATGGATATAAATTTCAACTTGCAGGACCTGTGTGAGGTCATACCCATGTGACCAGAAGGGATTGGACCTCAAGCAACAGAAAAATGTTGCTTCCTGGCATCAGTTTTGTTGGCTAAGGCCCCGTCTCTTCTGGTCACATGGGTATGACCTCAGCACAAGTCCTACAAGTCAAAATTTAAATCGATGGTATAATACTTATGCTAATTCAAACAGAGGGAGGGGATAACTCTGAATATTCCCCCAGATATCTGATCGGCAGCTGCTGTCACTCAACAAGCTGATGATTTTATAAACTTTACTTTCTTGGATTTCAAAACCTAAACATCCGAGCTGACCACTACAGGTCTGTATAGAATCAGCCTGATAGTGCCAGTATAGCACTGGCTTTAGGTTATATAGGAAAATCCTGGTGATTGGTTCCCTTTAAGTAAAGGTATGTACATATTAGTTTTCATTGGTTAGAATGATGCAAAGGTGGGTTTTCATGGGCAGATTTGTGCCCATAAGAAGATATAATCAATACTACCGTCTTGTTGATCAGTGCTCATTTACATGGATCAATGCTAACTGTATGGGGAGGAACAATAGATAATATATTTGCTTGTTTTCCGTACAATCTGCATATAGTCAGTGGCATATCCCCTGATTGCATTTGCCCTGTATTCAAAGGAGCCAATTGTTATGTCCAACACAACACTTGACTCTTATGGATTGTAGACTTACATTAAAATTAGGGATGATCGAATATCACAAATATTCGGCAATATTCGGCTTCATGAATATCCGACGAATAGGTCGCTGCTGTGCGAATATTCGATGCGCAATGTAAGTCTGTGGGAAGCCCAAATAGTTGCTATTCGCCAACTATTCGGGTTTTTCATTAGACTAATGCGGGCTTCACACGAGCGATCGCACCCGCCCCCGTCGTTTGTGCATCACGGGCAATTAGTTGCCTGTGTCGCACAAAGTAGTTAACCCCCTGTCACACGCACTTACCTGCTGAGCGACCTCGCTGTGAGCGGCGAACATCCACTTCCTTAAGGGAGAGGGACGTTCGGCATCACAGCGACGTCACACAGCCACCGGCCAATAGAAGCGGAGGGGCGGAGATGAGCGGGACGTAAACATCTCGCCCACCTCCTTCCTTCAGCATTGCCAGTGGGAGCCGCGGGACGCAGGTAAGCTGTGTTCATCGTTCCCGGAGTGTCACACGGAGTGATGTGTGCTACCCCGGGTACGATGAACAACCTGTCAAAGATAAACGATTTTCAAATGTTTTGCATCGCTCGTAGATGTCACACGAGATGACGTCGCAAACGATGCCGGATGTGCGTCACAAAAACCATGACCCCGACGATGCATCGCACGATAAATCGTCTCGTGTGACGCCCGCATTACATTGCGCATCGAATATTCGCAAATAGTTGAATAGTGTCGACGTATTCGGCGAATATGGGCATTGCCGAATATTTGAGCTATTCAATCATCCCTAATTAAAATCAATCGACAGCCTATTATGTGGTCCATGGGTATTTGAGAGTATTTTTGGAAATGTTCATAAGTGGTTGATTTCAGGCAGAAGTTTCTACTTTGGAGTTAGAAAAATTAATGTGTTTGTTGCCAAAAGAATCAGAACTGTTAAACATAATTCTTCGTAGCAGAAATGTCCACGACATGAACTAATAATGAGGGTTTTCATTTGAAGCATTGCCGATCATAAAGTTCTAATTTGACCATGAGGGGTTCCGAGACTTCCCGTAGAGTCTCCAAAATAGAGCCTTTGACGGCAAAGTCATCAGAGCCTTAGAAAAAGTTTGATGATACGGACGACCTCAACAACAACATGATCAATGGCTGAGATCAGGCTGCGTACGGCCAAAGAGGAACTTAATTTGCTCAAGCGCTGATTTTTTAGACTTGCTTTTCACTGACAATATCATAGTTCTTAGGAAAAAGACATTCTAAGGAAAAATAACATCATTTGCAAAAGGAAACATAAAGACTGGGCCGCTTTAAAAACTCGGAAAGAAAAAAGTAATTTTGTCCATAGACAAACGTGGTTTCTCGACTCTTTCTGTGCAGCACTTTGAATAATGAATAAATTTGCTATAATGTAGTTCAGTAGAAGATGCTGGCAAAGGGAATGTGTCACATAAATCAGCCCTGAAGACTCCCTACTCTCTCTTCTTGATCAGTGGGAGAATAACTAGGACCCAGGTGGGGGGAGACTGCAAACTGCAAATGTGATTTTCTTCCAAGATACGGAAAAGAACCTGCATGCCTTTGCTTCCTCCCTTGGAAGTGTCATGAACTTGTTTTCGTCTCTTTGTGTCTGTTCTACAGATTTGGGGTATGTTATTTTTTAAGAAACAATAAAGAAGAAAGTTCATCCGAAAATCTAACTTTATCTCCAACTTCTGAGCATAAACAGCAGCTCCTGTCTTGTATATTCCCATTAAATGGTGAGGGATACCTTTTGTGAAGAACTTATATTTGTACAGAATTCCATGACTATAATTAAACTGCTTGGTATGAGCAATAATACAACTGCCATAATACTGCCCCTATAAGAATATAACTACTAATACTGACACCTATGTACAAGAATATAACTACTATAATACTTTCTCTATGTAGAGGACTATAATATAACTACTATAATACTGTTCCCTATGTACAGGAATATAACTACTATAATATTGCCCCTATGTACAAGAATATAACTATTATAATACTTCTATGTACAAAATATAACTACTATAATACTGCTCCTATATACAAGAATATAACTACTATAATACTGCCCCTATGTACAAGAATATAACTACTATAATACTGCCCCTATATACAATAATATAACTACTATAATATTGCCCTCTATGTACAAGAATATAACTACTATAATACTTCTATGTACAAAATATAACTACTATAGTACTGCCCCTATGTACAAGAATATAACTACTATAATACAGCCACTATGTACAAGAATATAACTACTATAATACTGCCCCTATATACAAGAATATAACTACTATAATACTGCCCCCTATGTACAAGAATATAACTACAATAATACTGCTCATATATACAAGAATATACGGTAACTACTATAGTACTGCCTTTTATGTACAGGAATATAACTACTATAACACTGTTCCTATGTACATGAATATAGCTACTATAATACTGCCTCCTATATACAAGAATATAACTACTATAATACTGCCCCCTATATACAAGAATATAACTACTATAATACTGCCCCTATGTACAAGAATATAACTACTTTAATACTGCCCCTATGTACAAGAATATAACTACTATAATACTGCCCCTATGTACAATAATATAACTACTATAATACTGCCACCTATGTACAAGAATATAACTACTATAATACTGCCCCTACATACAAGAACATAATTACTATAATGCTGCCCCTATTTACTACAATATAGCAACTATAATACTGCTCTTATGTACAAGAGTATAACTACTATAAATATAATACTGCCCCTATATAACTGCTATAATACTGCCCCTACATACAAGAACATAATTACTATAATGCTGCCCCTATTTACTACAATATAGCAACTATAATACTGCTCTTATATACAAGAGTATAACTACTATAAATATAATACTGCCCCTTATATACAAGAATATAACTGCTATAATACTGACCCCAAATTGCCATTCGATTAATGTTTACTTAACTGAAGATGTAATAACATTGAATTAAAACAATCAACTTCCAGCTAATAAAAGGTTAACTACCCTTAAACGACATTTAAGCAATTTAAGAAATGGCTTTGCCTTTTCCTCTATACACACAGGAACAACTGAAGTAAACGAGTGTCCACCAAGGACTCTCTGTGTTGCAATCTTGCTCCATTTCACTAATTAAATGAGACTTTAAAATGTCATTTCCAGGAGTTACCCAATTGAAAATCAACACTGCGCCTTCTTTTTATCATCAGGGTTGTATTTATCATACAGGCAAAGTAGGGCAGTGCAGAATAGACAGAATATGTCCTTGTAACCAGGCTGTGCAATGAGGGAGTGGAAAGTACTGGTGTTGCAATGGGGGAAAAATGGAACTGAGCTTCCTTAATTCAGGAAATATTTTTTTGTTTTTGTTTGATACTTTGTCTATTAATTCCTTATGTTTTTTAAGAACTCTGCTTGCAATCATTTCTTAGAAATCTTCATAGTTCACGTGCCGTTGATAAAAATATGTCATCAAAGGAAACAAGAAATTGTGTGGTCATCACTTGACCAGGACAAAAGCCTTGATTCATCAAGGTGTTTATTCTAGAATTTGTATACCAATATTGACTTGATACAATGACCACAATTTTAAGGTTTTGTCTCCTACTCGGACAACCCATTCTCAATCACTATGTTTTCTCCTTGTAAAATCATAACACGTACTCACTTCCAGTGCTTTCACCATTCTGGTATTGTCGATACTGACTCTCCCAGGGTTCGGGTGACATTGTTAGGTCACACAATCCCAGTGGCCAATCAGTGACGCTTCACTGTCCCCTCCTTCAAACCAATCAATACATTTGGAGAAAGTGAGAGAGCAGTCGTAGCTCTAATATCCTCCAGATGTCAACTGCATCCAAGGGAAGGGACAGTGAAGTGACCACTTATCGTTATGTCACACTATCCCCAGGAGAGCTAATGCTGATTAGAGATGAGTGAACCCAAAGTTTGGTGTTCATACCAAACACAAACTTTAGAAAAAAAATAGAGTTCGGATTTGGAGTTCGGGTGCTTTACGTATGCAAACCACTTGCGCGAGCATCGCTGTGCTCAGGTGCGCTCGGTGCTCAACCCAGTGGGAGTGACTTGCAGTGTTTGAGCGGCTCGCACTGGGGGTAACACAATGTGATCAGATGTAGTGTGAACCCCCCAAAAAAGTAAAAACCCCGCTTACTTGCTGTGATGTCTGCCAAGGTTCAAAGACTCAGGATGTCTGTCATGGACAGACTAGGGCTAGCCGCCCACTCAGCAGGATCCTGAGAACCCCAAAACCCTTTAACCCCTGTAGAGGGATACGGAATTACTGCAGGATCCAAGCGGTCGCTGCCTATAAAAGCCTGCAGTCCAGACAAGAGAGGTACAAAAAAGGGACAAAATCAGCCAGCAAGAGAGTAGTTGGTAATCAGGTTATGGTCAAACCAGAGATGGCAGTGAAGTACGAAAATGTCAGGTAGGAGAGTCGATAGAGAGCAGGCAGGGGTCAAAACTCCGGAATCAGTAATTCAGCAGGGTGCAAAGCAGGGAACTAGCAGTAGTACCACAAGAATATATTCAGCGGCAACTAGCAGACTAGAGGAGGAATCAGAAAGGTGTGGTGCCTTCCTATTGGCCCTGGGTGAAAGGTCGTAACTTCAGCTGGAAGGCACACGCCATCACAGTCAGCCAGTGGTACTGCGGGTCCTAGTGGAACCCAGCTTAGTGAATGGGCAGAGCCTGCACCCACCAGAGCCACTGAGTCTTCCCCCATCACCAGCACTGCTCATGGTGGGAATACGGCGGTGTCTGGTGATTGAAGCAGAAGTCGCAGGAGCGGACTCTGGTGGAGACATGACACTTGCCCTCGGAAATGATCTGTATATGGCTGGCTGCATGTTGGCGGAGACCAAAACTACCCAATTAGTGACTTCCATTGGGGTTCAGGTCAAGTTCGTATCCCAATCCAAACTTTATCTAAAGTCTGGCTGCACCTGCCGAACCGAACTTCCACGAGTCTGCTCATCTCTAGTGCTGAGATCATTGGAATGGGGCCAACCCCGGAGGTAAGTATACCTGTTATTATTTTACAACCGGACACATACTATTGGAAAGAGGTTCTTTGAATAATGGACAACCCCTTTAAATGGATCACAACAGTGCCTTATTCTATGTTCTACATCAGCCAATTACTCGGGTGCAATATTAAGCTACATTTATTTTTCTAGTCTGCAATTTTTGACTGCGCAGTTCCAATATTTACAAATAAATGTTTCAATGGGATCTTTTTATGCTTTAAAAAAACCCACAAACAAAAATATATAATGATGGAAAAAATTTCTTGTTGACCATTAATGAGCTCCTGTCACCTCCGATGTTGAGCACTCTGCTATTTTTGGCTTTGTCTCTCAGCGGTACCCTCCACAGGACACATGTAGTCTGCTGTTTGACTATGGCGCATGTAAGGGCAGCCAGCATTCCCTCCAGGATGAACAACAAACTAATTAAGAAAGCAGAGATGACTCCTCCGAATATCACTTAATGATCCTCTCTTGATAATAGTCATGATGACAGAATTAGGAGCCAAAGGAAGATACTCTGAGGGGTCCTCAAGGCTAACACATAGCCCGCTTCTCATTTTTATTGGACGCTATGCTGTCATCAGTGCGGTTTACAGAATGAATGATGGATGAAACAAGTCCCAATATGATCCTAGCCTTCGACATGACAAAAAATTAATTACTGAAGGATATTCTAGGTATAATGTGGTCACAATAAGACAGGGTGGATAAAACTCTGATGTCACGTCTGGAGCAGAGTGGATAAATCTTCAAGACGTAATAAGAGCCAAATGACCCAAAACGCGTTTCAGAAAAATAGACAAAATGCATGAAGTCCATTTAGCAGAATTGATTTATACAAAGTGATAACATTCCTAAAGCGCAATTATTTGCCGATGAACTAGCGTGGGGACAATGGACACTTATCTGGCGCTCTTAAAAGAATTATGACACTAAAGTTCACAGACAAAGACAATAATCTTAGAAATACTTATTTTTTATGAAAGCCAAAAGCTACTCATCATGTGAGATGCCACCAAGTCAGACTGTCCCTCTGTGAGGTGATTCACACATTCACCCCGGCAGAGTGAGCTCACGTGTCCCGATGATTGTTAGAACGTTAATTCTATCTTTACTACATTCTATTTCATTATTTTGAATATTTTTACTTCAAGCTCCAAATTACGTTTTTATCATTTGAATTTGAGTTTGTCGTCCAAATATGATCGATTGTTTAAAGGGAACCTGTCACCAGATTTGGTGACTATAAGCTGCGGCCACCACCACTGGGCTCTTACATGCTTTATATAAGAGTCCAGGCCGCAGTGTAGAGCGTAAAAATTACTTTATAATACTTACCTAATTGGTCGGTGCGGTGCAGATGGGTCAGATGGGTGTCTCCTTTCTCCGGGTGCAGCGCCTCCTCTTTTGGCCATCTTTGTCCTTCTTCTGAATCCTGGGTGCATGGCAGGTCCTATGTCATCCACACAGGTCGACATTGACGTCTTGTGCAGGCGCACTTTGATCTCCCCTGAGCAGGGTAGATCAAAGTATTGTAGTGCACCTGCGCAAGACCTCAATGCCGGCTATTGTGGATGACGTAGGATGCGTCATGCACCCAGGCTTCAGAAGAAGGAGGACAAAGATGGCCAAAAGAGGAAGCGCTGGCACCAACTACACCGCAGCGACCGTTTAGGTAAGTATTATAAAGTCATTTTTACACTCTACACAGCGGCCTGGGCTCTTATATACAGCATGTTAGTGTGGAGCCCCGGGGACGCTGTGTCGGTGCATTACCTTCAGGGACTCCACTGGCTCAGTCTGGATCTTGTCACCGGTAGGGAATCTTCTATTTGTCGTGACGCCACTCTCAGTATTGCGGTCAGTGGGGACCGCCACTGCAGGTTGAGGGACGCCTGGGGCTGATGGTGAGTGCAGTTAGTTGGAATAGCCTCCTGAGAGTGAGGCAAGCCCCAGGGCCTTGTGTAGGTGCGTAGTACCACAAGGCACAGAATAACTCCACACACGCAGAATGTCTTTCAGGGGTTTTACTCACTTCAGGTGGCAGGGTGAGTAACCCGGGAGTAGCTGGGATGAACCAGGCGGGAACCAGGTATCCTTCAGGCTGACTTCTGATGGTGACTACCAACTCGCCTTCCTTAGCCCTTGGTGGTTTGGGGTAACCCCGACTTTTAGTCCCTATGGGGGTCACCCAGGGAAGTTGCTGAAGCCTCTCTCCCCTTCGTTTGCCGTTTGCTTGTTGCCTGGGCAAGATCACTCCAGCTGCTTGCCTCCTGTGAACTATGGGCCCTAACTGTGGCTACGTGGCTGCGGCTTTTGTGGTGTTGTGGTGTGGGCTTTGAGGGCCCCACACCGGCAGGTTTAGCAGGGAAAGGTGGATCTATCCCCGCTCCGGGATCTGCCGCCCGTTTGGGCCTGGTACTCCCTAGCAGTCTCCTTACTTCCCACTCTGTGCTCTCTCTCTAGCTGGAGATGGGTTTCGGGTAGCACTCCTAGGTGACCGTTCTCCCCCGTCGGTAGCCACTGCGCGGACGCTGTCAGACTGCACAGCTCCAGGGGAAGGGGTCAGCTCTCCTCGGAGCTCCCTGGACTCTGCACTGAACCGGCTCACTGCTCCTCCTCTCCTGTTCTTGCCTACGCCACCTAGCAACCAGGCTCTCTTACCACACCCCTTGAGAGGAGATGGAGGCTTTTGGCCCCCTCCACTATTCCAGTGGAGGTGAAGGCTTTTCCCCCTCCTGGGATCCCCAGGGGTCCTCTCATAGGTACATGTGTGAGACCTGATCACTATGCGCCTGTGTAGTCACACCTCGGTCAGCCTTCTGGATTACCTGTATTGTACTGTCCCCAGCATGGGTGCAGTACTCAGTGGTGCCTGACCAGGTCAGGGGCGCCACATTCCCCCTTAGTTATCACCAGCACGTCCTCGGGCTGCAAGACAACATTTTAAAATGCATAAAACATTAAAACATGTAAAACATTTTTAAAAGCACCAGGTACCATACATCACCACCCTCCACCCACAAGTCCGTTAACCCACCCAAAACCCTCTCACGTTGGCCGCGCCTTCAGCCACTTCTGGCAGGATGTAGAGGCGGCTTTCATGGTCTGGTGGCCTTCAATGTATACCTGGCCTGGTGGATCCGCGCCTTCAGCCTCTTCTGGCAGGATGTAGAGGCGGCCTCCACAGTTGGTGCTGACCAGGTACCCTCTTTGTGGTGGAGAGCCATGCCCCATAAACAGGCGTGCTCTCTGGTTGCAGGTGAGCCAGGCCCCATAAACAGGCGTGCTCCCTGGTTGCAGGCGAGCCAGGCCCCATAAACAGGCTGGCTCTGGTGGTGGTACCTCTGGGGTAACCATTTACACTGCGAGAGTTTGTGGCTATAGCCAGTTCATAGCCTTAAGGTTCATTTCTCACATTAGTTTATGTGGGCACATTCTTAAACTTGTAAAACGTTGCAAAACAAACTTTTTCAAACTGGTAACTTGCTTTACTTTACATGAACTTTATGCAGATTCCTCCTCACCAGGGCTTGGGCCTGTAGGGCTGCGGCACCTGTTGGTTTCTTGATCTCTTTCTTCTTCCGTGTCTGTTTCTTTTTCTTTAGGACATGGTGTTGCATCTAGGGCATACCAGCCTCTTTCTCCTTGATGCATTGTAAATTGCACTGTGTCTCCCATCCTTAGGTTTCTTCCAGGATGTCCTCTGGGCAAATGAGCTCTCACGTCTCTTCTGTTGACAAAAATGCCTTCTTTTATACCAGGTGCAACGATGAATCCGTATCCTGACTTCAGGCTAAAGTCTTCCACAATTCCTCTACAAAGGGGTCCTCTGACCTGGGCTTTGGCTCTTCTCAGGAACCGTTTCTCCTCTAGGTCTCTGGCCGTTATTTCATCTCTCTGCTCTGGGGACTGCGGTGCAGGGAAGGACTGGGTTCTTTTACGGCGCCGTGTCTTGCGGGCTGGATTCTGCGAGGTACAGCTTACAAGCTCCCAGGTGAGGCTTTTAGGCAAATCTTCTTCCGCAGACGGTGTCAGGTCTTCTTCATCCCAGCGAGAGTATGGCAACATCTCTGGCTCTGGGCATGGATCCACTGCTGGTGGCTCCTGAGTCAGCTCCTCAGCTTCCTGACCTCCCCTCCCCCTTAGTTCTTCTGAGCACTCCTTTGGTGGCAGTGCTGGGGATGGACTTTCTTCAGCAGGCCCAGGCGGGGGACTCTTTGGCGTAGTTGCTGCAGGGGTTGCCGGAATCCTCTTGGGGGTGTGCGGAGGTAGCATGTACTGATCCACCATCTCCTGTGGGAACTTGGCCTCCATGTCAGCCTTCAGCTGCCAGTATGCGGAGTCTTCACCTATCAGAGATTTCCTTGCAGGGACCTCCTTGGGCTGGGGAGCGGTGTCTGCTCTGGCCTTGCAGGCCGGGGAAAATGGTGATGCCATCTTATCTTGGCGGGCCGCGCCCGGCATGGCGGCGGCCTGGTCTTGGCGGGCCGCGCCCTGCATGGCGGCGGCCTGGATCGGCGTCGCTGTCGCGATGGGATCGGTGCAGGCTGGGCTGGGCGTCGTTGCAGCGATCGGCGCTTGGCGGGCCGCACCTGACGGGGCTGCGGCCTGGTTCAGCACCTCACTTGCGGCGCGGACGAGCGTTGCTGCTGCGGTGGGGTCTCGGCGGGCCGGGCCTAGCATGGCGGCGGCCTGGGTCAGCGTCACACCTGCGGCGTGGATGAGGGTCGCGGTGGCAGCCGGTTCTTTGCGGGCCGGACTGGGCGTTGCTGCAGGGACCGGGTCTTGGTGGGCCGAGCAGGGCATCGCTGCGGCGGCCTGAGCTTGGCGGGCTGCACCTGGCGTGGCTGCGGCCTGCTTCAGCGTCGCCGCGCCGGACGCCTCCTCAGGGACCGCGGACGTGGCAGCAGGGGTCGGGGCACTCGCGCTGGCAGGGGCATCACTGGACTCACCCATCGGTGGCAGCATCGGGGTCTGAGTCGTCACCGCCCGGTCTGGCACTCGGCGCTCGGCTCTCCCCTCATAGGTCTGAACCGCCGCGGTCATCCACAGAAACTCCGTCCGTCCCTCTCTGATCAGCCTTCCGACCCTGGCCTCCAGTTGATCGCAGAACTCGGCGAGCTCCCGGCACCACCAGGCAGCGGAGCCTGGTTCTGGGTCTCTGCATTCAGACGTCATTTTCTCTAACAAGCTGCTGGCTTCTTTTCCGTTCCGCCGTCTCTGGACGCTTCCGCTCTCTTCACAAGCGAGGTCAGAACTCTGCAGGGGATCTCTGGGTAGCCACACCTCTTCGTGGGCGGTAACTTCTCCCAGCGCGGGCTGCTGTTGTTTTTCAGCGCGCTTTTCATGGTGGCAATATGGCGGCGCTTCCAATTTTTCAAGCGGACCGCCCAGGCGCATGGTCACCTGTCTGGACAGGTCTAGTCCTTATCCTGTTCGTGACGCCAGATGTGAAGCCCCACAAGTGCTGTGTCGGTGCATTACCTTCAGGGACTCCACTCTGCTCAGTCTGGATCTTGTCACCGGTAGGGAATCTTCTATTTGTCGTGACGCCACTCTCAGTATTGCGGTCAGTGGGGACCGCCACTGCAGGTTGAGGGACGCCTGGGGCTGATGGTGAGTGCAGTTAGTTGGAATAGCCTCCTGAGAGTGAGGCAAGCCCCAGGGCCCTGTGTAGGTGCGTAGTACCACAAGGCACAGAATAACTCCACACACGCAGAATGTCTTTCAGGGGTTTTACTCACTTCAGGTGGCAGGGTGAGTAACCCGGGAGTAGCTGGGATGAACCAGGCGGGAACCAGGTATCCTTCAGGCTGACTTCTGATGGTGACTACCAACTCGCCTTCCTTAGCCCTTGGTGGTTTGGGGTAACCCCGACTTTTAGTCCCTATGGGGGTCACCCAGGGAAGTTGCTGAAGCCTCTCTCCCCTTCGTTTGCCGTTTGCTTGTTGCCTGGGCCAGATCACTCCAGCTGCTTGCCTCCTGTGAACTATGGGCCCTAACTGTGGCTACGTGGCTGCGGCTTTTGTGGTGTTGTGGTGTGGGCTTTGAGGGCCCCACACCGGCAGGTTTAGCAGGGAAAGGTGGATCTATCCCCGCTCCGGGATCTGCCGCCCGTTTGGGCCTGGTACTCCCTAGCAGTCTCCTTACTTCCCACTCTGTGCTCTCTCTCTAGCTGGAGATGGGTTTCGGGTAGCACTCCTAGGTGACCGTTCTCCCCCGTCGGTAGCCACTGCGCGGACGCTGTCAGACTGCACAGCTCCAGGGGAAGGGGTCAGCTCTCCTCGGAGCTCCCTGGACTCTGCACTGAACCGGCTCACTGCTCCTCCTCTCCTGTTCTTGCCTACGCCACCTAGCAACCAGGCTCTCTTACCACACCCCTTGAGAGGAGATGGAGGCTTTTGGCCCCCTCCACTATTCCAGTGGAGGTGAAGGCTTTTCCCCCTCCTGGGATCCCCAGGGGTCCTCTCATAGGTACATGTGTGAGACCTGATCACTATGCGCCTGTGTAGTCACACCTCGGTCAGCCTTCTGGATTACCTGTATTGTACTGTCCCCAGCATGGGTGCAGTACTCAGTGGTGCCTGACCAGGTCAGGGGCGCCACATTAGAATGCAGTATATAAGGGCTCACTGGTGGTGGCCGCAGCTTATAGTCACCAAATCTGGTGACAGGTTCCCTTTAACTCCTGGACCTATGATGAACAAATTAAAAACAAAGCAAAAAAAACAATCATAAAACAGGAGGTAACAACAAAACAGGGAGCAGGCAGAGAAGGGTCAATAAACAGTCCGGGGTCCAGAAGCCTAGATCTGAACACAACAATGAACTGGAGCCAAGAACACGTAAGACTGGCGAAGTACTGGGAGAGCATGCTCAGTAATGAAACAGAGCAATTACCAGGAACAAGGAGCACCTGAGCAAGCACCACCAAAACCAGCATGGAAACTGTGTGCTGAAAAACAACCTGTCAGCAAGTGCTCAAGAAACACAGCAGAGCATCTGCAAATGCAAAATGCTCTGCACAAATAAAACATGTAACTGCTAGCTCTGTAGTTGAGGAGAGCGTGGCAGAACATCCCTAGTGTGTAAGATGCTCCGCACAACGGAACCGTGACATCATGCTTTTGAGAACAATGGCAGATCGTTCAGTGCACATTATTCCTAACTTGACAGGTTCCCTTTAAGAAGAATTCTGAGGTCGGGAGTCACCTTATTATCATCGTAGGCAGGGTTACATTGCTGGAGGAAAATAACATAGGATTATACTTTCCAAAGTAAATGATAAAGTCAACTCCGCACTTCCTCCCTGGACTTACACTTTCATCACCTGTGAGGTTCCAATGCTTATTCAGCCACCACATATACCTCCCAACAATCCTGCATCCTATGCTCCACTGGACTGAGCGTGCATGTGTTCTGCTGAGGGAATTACATCTCCACCAATCACTTCTATCTCATGCCCCATGCCTGAGAACAAAAGGACCAGGCATGATCAAATCCAAAGACTCAATCCTTATTTTCCCAGGTAAGGCTCCCTGTGCACGACGTGCGTCTTGGACCACCCCTGTCGTACTGGGTACATAAGCAAATAGACATTCATATTTATATTATTCACATATATACACACATATACATTATACACATTACACACATTACACACATAAATAAACAACAAACATATAAACATTTTGCATAAATATAGAAAAGTCATACCTATGTTTGTAATTACTATGAAAAAATTATGCACATACTGTATGCCTGTTCCTCGTCTGGACGATCCCATTCAATACATGGTCAACCGGTCATGCCTAAGTTTGTAGGTTCAGCTGACATTAAACTAATGAGTATGACCACCCTAAAGTCTTCCGTATATAGCTCAGATGGCTTATTGGAACATTTGTCTGACAGTTTTCTCTCCCAACCTCTGTAGCTTGGCTTGACCGAGCAATCTGGTGCTCCCTAAGAGAACTGTTGACAAACTACTTGGTGGTGGTTTATCTCTAAAAGAACCAAAGGATTGACAGTCTGAAATCTGACAGGATGGAGAGATGAATGAACCTGACCTGTAAAGGTCGAAGTTTGAACCATACAAAGGAGTGTCCGGGGCTCAAACCTGGATATGATCTTTAAAAAAAACGTCTGTGCCCGAGTTGGGGTGCTATTCGTATTCTAACCACTCAATCGAACATCGGTATTCTCAGGCATGCTCCAAGCACGGCCCAATAACAGCCACTTCCAGTCACGAAATAGCTCTCACTGGGGGTAAAAACAGCATTTTCGGATACTGTGTGTGAAATACCCTAAACCCTGTCCTTCGTCACCTGGAAATGCTGTGTTTATGGCTGGCTGTATTCGCTGAACTGCCGCATTATTGACTTTCATTATTATTATTATTATTATTATTATTTATTATTATAGCGCCTTTATTCCATGGCGCTTTACAAGTGAAAGAAGGTATACGTACAACAATCATTAACAGTACAAAACAGACTGGTATAGGAGGAGAGAGGACCCTGCCCGCGAGGGCTCACAGTCTACAGGGAATGGGTGATGGTACAATAGGTGAGGAAAGAGCTGGTTGCGCAGTGGTGTACCGGACTGAGGGTTATTGTAGGTTGTAGGCTTTTTGGAAGAGATGGGTCTTGAGGTTCCTCTTGAAGCTTTCCATGGAAGGGGAGAGTCTGATATGCTGAGGTACAGCGTTCCAGAGTATGGGGGAGGCACGGGAGAAATCTTGTACGCGATTGTACTCATTACTCAAGTCAAACCCATAAGATCAGGTCCCTATTAACTTTTATGGGGTTTGGGACCCGGAAACAAGTTCAGGTCAAGTCTGGGCCCCAAAACAAACTGTTACCCAAAGTCCGGCCAAACTTGGAAAACCCAAACACCCACGGGTTATCTCATCTCTACTGATGGATCCTTCTATCACTCAATTGGGGGCCTCCATACACATTAGACTGTTGGATGATCCCACCAGATTCAGTTGACATTAGTCTTATAGGTATTGTGGCCTTCGTAATGGAGGAGATTCCAAAATGCAGACAACCACAGTTTAAGAAGGAGATGTCTAGAAGAAAAGCTTCTAAGAGAGGCTTTTATTCTGTCTGTGCTATTATCTGCATACTGCAATAGCCTTGCATTAAAATAATGCCCACCGGTGAGGTCGCGTTTGTTGGTTTGCTTTCCTACCTCCTACATGTTATGTTTATAGATGCGTCTGCCCAGTAGCAAAGTGCTCCTGGAAATGGTTTTCAAATGCTGGCAAGTCTTTAGAATCTGTGCGGTGCTAGAATCAATTTGAATACAAACATACTATTGCTGCATTAAATATGTAGCATCCGACGCTGATCTTATGGGAAGGTCACATTTTTAATGCAAACTTACCTGGCAGGGTGGTGCATGCCTGCATTTATTAACATTGACTTGCATATGCTAAGCAGACTCAACACAAAATCCTAAGCATTAACATCTGCTCTGAGCAACAGACTTTCACTTACAGGAACTGATTTAAACCCAGTCAAGCAGATAAATGCAGATAACCAAGCAGGTGGCTGTGAGTGAAATCATTCTCGTCTTCAGCATCAGTCAATGAACATCATTGGAAGCCAAAGTGGATACAAAAAAAAAAGAATTAGAAAAAATGTTGAAAAGTTTGGAAGTGATATCAAGTGTAATATAATTGTACGAAAGTATCCTTCGCCTTCTGTATAAAGTTCTCTCCACCGTCAAGCCATGCATTGGCCGCCATTTTCATTATTTTCTTAAAATTGTAAGAAAGCTTTCAAAAATTAATATATTTCCAGATACCTGGACAGAAATGGAAATGTGGAGATGGACCTGCTCGGCAAATCACTCTGCAAAGTGGTGGTTCACGGTCAACATAGTCCTTTAAGCATTTCTGGTTGCCTGCCACCATCACCGCTACTGAGAATAGCTGATCAGCGAGGGTACTGTCTGTCGAAGACTGGTGGATCAGACATGGTGACTAGGGATGATCGAATACCTCAAATATTCGGCTTCGCGAATATTTTCCGAATAGGTCGCCGCTATTCGACTATTCGCGAATATTCGATGTGCAATGTAAATTTATGGGAAACCCAAATAACAACTATTTGAAACTATTCGGGCTTCCCATAGACTTACATTGCACATTGAATATTCGCATAGCGGCGACCTATTCGTCGTATATTCGCAAAGCCGAATATTTGAGGTATTCGATCAACCCTAATGATGACCAATCCTAAGGATAGGCCATCAATGTGAAAGAATTGGACAACCTCTTTAAGGCTTTCACATTGACATCTTCTGGTACTAATGTTGGCGGGAGAGATGTCGAAAGCCTGAAATGGGATGATTGCTTTACATTTCCACATCACAGAGCACTAAACAAAGCTGATATGAACAAGAGCTTCACAGAACCCTAAATCATTTGCCTTTGACAATAATTTGACTAGATATGTAACCTTTAGAAACCAAAAATGGGATCTACGCCTCTGGTGCACTGATTTGTGACAAGTGCATTTGTTTAAGCCTTTGTTTTTCCTAACAAAGTTGTTAAGGCTTATGATATTAATCTCCTATCTTTAATATAGATCGTCAGTGTCAGATAGGTAGGGGTCTGACACCGGCACCCCCAATGATCAGCTGTTTTCTGCTTCAGCAGGTACAGTACAGTGCTATTGTCAAGCTAGGTACGGGGAAGTACCAAGTGCACAGCAAAAGGAAAGGGAAACTCTGTGTCTAGATAGATGGAATATGGTGCCTCTTGACTGAACCTACTGCCGGTCCCTGGGGCCCCTCACCACCATAGGTTCCACACCTATGCGCCAAGCCAGATACCTTACCCTAGTTATCACTAATGCTGGGCCATAAATGGGGAACGGATGGGATGAGCTCTTCCTCAACCCCACTAAACAACTATAGAAAACACAAGGGGAACAGACGGGGAAAAAGTATGAACTACTTATCATTAGATGACTCAGGTAGAAGTTCAGCAGAGTTTTCAGCAACGATACCACAGAGGAGTACAAACCACCTCCTTGCAACCTTTGCTTGAAGAAACTGAAAATATCACCAGCACCAGTCCAAAGAAAGAAAGGGGTATTTAAACACCATAGGAGTACTGACAATCAACAGCTAAATGGAAATGGAGCTCCTGCTGGGTCTAAAAGGGAGAGATATGAATCCAGAAGGAAAGCTACCTATACCAATGGATACTGACAGCAGGAACAATGGAAAGTCAGGGAGCATTTTATGCAGCTAGACGCTGTAACCTTTGATAGCCAGAAACCACATGACTGTCGGTCACACATGACACACCTGTGACAGCTATAGACTGTGTAGTGTCAATTGCCGAGAATTGCAACCCAGCCCCTAGCTAAGCTGCAGATTTAGGCAATGGCCACTTTCCAGTGGATTGTGCTGTGCTCTTCCAGATCATTCAGTGTTTACATTCATTGGTAAAAGCAGATCAGTGAGATGCCGGATGTTCAAACCCCGCCCCCAATTTGACTTCGATGACCTATTTTGAAGATTGGTTGTTAATACTATTAGCCTGGACAAACGCTCTAGCACTGGGAATATTTCATGTTCATGAAATTTTAGTCAATATCAGTCAATGGCAGTAGATCTTACATCTGTTTCCACCTTTTGTTGTAACGTTTCTGTATTAGCAATACTGTATACAGATGTCAATGTCTATACATTAAAGTTCATATTTGACCTGTACAATTAGATTTGCCAATGGGAGAAAATAAAAATAATGGTGAAGAAAAAAAAAGCAACTCAATGTTCGATGACACAACACAAAGCTTAAATCGATGCAGACATAAATACAGTCATAAATATGGAAACACAATCCATAGTCTGTTTCTATATTTGTCTTTGCATTTCTTATATGAATGAAGTCTCTCTGAGGAGACGAGGAACATCTCCTGAAACTGAAAGTATTCTGGTGTTTATGACAAAATGCCTTGTGGCTAACAACATTAAAGGGTTGTCCACTGTGGACAACCATGGCACTACCATCAGCACTGCAAGCCAGTCCTGATGGTAGTACCATGGTTGTCCACAGTGGACATCCCATTAATGTTGTTGGCCACAAGGCATTTTGTCATAAGCACCAGAATTCTAATTGTCAGAAGGTTAGTGAATTTGGAACCCCCTTCCCTTGTCTATTATCTCATAATATATAGACGTCTGTTGAGAATAACCAAATTAATTGACCTAAACTAGTCATTAGTCAATCACGCATACTGTACTGCAAATATGTCACGAGTCAATGGCCAGGGTACTACATTCATAGAATTACGTTGGTCGTACACCTTACACAGAGTTAGTCCTTTCTACCCATCCATGTATGGTCAATGAAATTAGGGGAATAGTCCTTGGCTAGACACCTTCTCGGGTGACTTATCTCCCATGAAAACAAAAGTATCAAGTTCAGACCATCATCAGAGCAGAATCTGGACACCAACATGGTCATCTAGTTTTTTTTTTAAAGAAAGTCTTTCAGAACAAAATGACTGTTCAAACCAAGCACAAGGACTAAGTGCACCCTTCACAAACAGCCAAACAGTTTAGCTCCCCTTTCCACCTACCTTAAAGGGATGGTTCACTGCTTTTTTCATAGTCACATCAATATTATGTTGAGAAATAAGGTTTAATACCTTGTGTTGCCAATAGTGCCTGTGAGCAGCGCTATTGAGGTCCGCTCACTGCCTTTGCGTGACCCCTGAGCTCTGTGGCATATGATGTCCGGTGATATCACGTCAATTTTCAGTTGACCTCACATCACCGACATCAGCCTCGGTCTCTGTGAGTCACTGGGCTGTGGGCAACGTTTCACCACTCATCACAGCCCAGTGTCACTGCTGCTTGCACCCCTCTGCATTGAAGAAGAGAGCAGGGAGGTGCTGGGCTGTGACGAGCGGTGAAACACCACCCACAGCCCAGTCACTCAGGATCAGGAAGACTGTGGCTGGCCAAGGTGATGTCAAGTCAACTGATAGTTGACGTGACATCAACAGACATCAGAGGTTACGGAGCCCAGGGTCACTTCATGGGGATGAGTGAACCACAATAGCACCGCTCATAGGCACCATTGGCAACACAAGGTATTTGTGAGAAACCTTGTATCTCAGCATAGTATCAATGTGCCTATGAAAACTAAGTATGAACAACCCCTTTAAATCAAGGATGAACTGATAGATGAAAAGTTAGTAGGTGGGAAGGTGCACTGAACTGCTCGTCTTCACCAAGGCTGCATATATCAAGTACCTGTGCTTGGTTTGAATAGTCACTTTGTAATAGAAAGGCCTTTTAAAGGTGAGCACAAGTTATTTTTGGGGGGCAGAAGTGTTTGATAAAGATGTCTAAAAAGCTTTGTTTCAGAATTATGGTGCAAAGAACATAGAAGAGAAAAAAACAGCCATAGGAACATCTGGTCCCATGGGTGAACAAGCCTGGTGGTCGAATGATGGGTTTGATGTTGAACATTAAGTTATGTACTCTAGTCAAATGAAAATGTTCATTGGTTGAATGATAGATCTTATGGTTAAATGATACATTAGGGTGCGTAGGGTAAGCCATGTGGTTAAACGATAGGTCAGGTGGTTGTATTGTAGGCTCGGCGGGTCAAGGATAGTTCAGGTGGGCAAAGAATAGGTTTGACGTTTGCATTAAGTGAAATGATTATTTAAAGCTAAATCAAATCCTGCTTTATTGCTACCGCCATAAGATAAATATCTCAATAATCTGTAATGGTCCTTACAGAAAGAGGACAACGTCACATATTTAATCAGAACATTTTCAGCCCTCCATATTTTTCATGCTAAGACTTAATTAAGTTTACTGGTCAGTGAGCACAGTGGTCATTACTCAAGAGAAACCTGTGGTTCCACAGATATTAATTTAAATGTGAATTTGGCAGTGATCGGTAATGGTCGTTTTTTCATGTAGATTATTTTCCTTGTAATCATTTTAAATGACAAATGAAATTAACCTTTGGAGATCTGGTAACAATCCCAAGCTTTATTTTTTTTTTTATTCCTCTCGGACATAGATGAATTACGAGATGAGATCATTCTTCGTAATGCAATTCCTGAGCTCAGAACTTATTGTAAGTTATGGACGGAGTGAAGTAAGGTCACCAAAAAATGGACTATTTCAGGAGAAGAGTAAGATGGAGTCATGCGTGAGGGCACGTACCAGAACATTTACCACTGGGCAATGTTCTTCCACTTGTTAATCTCCAGTTATTACACAAGAACAACTCCAAATATGTAGTGGCAGGTGCGGGCTGTCAGTGTAAGCCGGTAGCTATATGTTGTAACCAGTTGGATATAAACTAGTGGGAGACCCTGACCATAAGCACTTGTTCTTCTTCCCTCCACCGATCCTCTGGTAAAGCCCATTGTTATCTACATCTTTCTTTCCTATGGATGGCTCATCTCAGGGCATTCACTATATACAATCAATCATATAGGTATATCAGGGAGTGGCAGCTGTAACCATACCTAGGAAAAAATGCTTCACTTTTGGAAAAAAAATGGTGCCATATTTGTTACTCGGTCATCTTCAAGCCTATTTTTGGCAAAGACTATAGGTGTATATATATATATATATATTTATATATATATATATATATATATATATAAAAAAAATCTGTCCCTTACTATGTTAAAACTCAAGCAAAAGTTCTGAAATTATTTTTTTTATTTATCAATATTCCTAATTATTATTCTTTACTTATAGAGTCCCATCATATGACCTCCCTGCTAATTCTCTCGCATCTCTGCGGTCCATCCTTAACTGTGTTGCCCAACTCATCTAACTCTCTCCTCTCTGCTCCTGCCCTATGCAAATCCCTTCATTGGCTCCCAATTCCCCACTGTATCCAATTCAAATTACTAACATTGACCTACAAAGCCATCCATAATTTGCCTCCTCCGTATATATCTACAAACCAATCTTCTGATATGCTCCAACATGTAATCTCCAATCCTCTCAAGATCTCCTTCTTTCCTCCACACTTATCCATTACCATCTCCAAGACTTCTCCCGAGTTTTTCCTGTCCTCTGGAATTTGGTGCCTCAACACGCAAGATTATCCACATCCACAAGCTTCAAACAAAACGTGAAAACACCTATCTTCAAGAAAGTTTACAGCCTGCAATGACACTGCTGCCTTCTCATCACCACCGGCGCTGCTGTCTCACCACCGCTGGAGCTGCCACCTCATCCCTGCCAGAGCTTCTGCCTCACCATCTCCATAGCTTCTACCTCACTATTGCTGGACCTGCCGCCTCATGACCAAAGCTGCCTCCTCATCAACCCCACAGCTGCCGCAACCCCCCGACCTACTGTCTCCTTCTCGCCTCATTCTGGTGCTGCCGCTTCATCACCACCGGAGCTTCCGCCTCACCACCACCGGAGCTTCTGTCTTACCACCGTCGGAGCTGCTGCCTCACTACCACTGGACCTGCTGCTTCATGACCAAAGCTGCCTCCTCACCAAACCCAGAGCTAACGCAACCCCCCGACCTACTGTCCCCTTCCCATTATCCTATAGAATGTAAGCCTGCAAGGGCAGGGCCCTCACTCCATGTGTCAGTCTGTCAACTGTAACTTATGTCTGCATTTTGTATGTAACCCCTTCTTACATACAGCACCAAGGAATCAATAGGGCTCTAAAAATAAATAATAATATTCCACAGCACTTTACAGAGTTTATCATCACTGTCCCCATTGGTGATAACAATCCATGTTTTTGGAGTGAAACCCTGGGGAACCCCACACAAACACGAGGAGAACATACAATGTCCTTAAAGATGTCGTCCTTGGTGGTATTTGAACCCAGAACACTGAAATCAACAGTGTTAACCACTGAGCCACCATTCCACCATTGTTATCTAAAAATATCCCTCCATCAGTACATGCCCTATTTGACAACATAGTCAATAAACATGATATATTTAGAAAATCGGAAAGGAAGAATTGGTATGCCATGTGTGCTAATTTAGGGCCCTTACTGCTTGTACAAAAAGTGCGCAGCACATGTTCTCTGATAAAAAGTGAATGTTCATTTTTTGAAACAGCCGCATTTGCATTGGTGTTCACTACGTCTGCATGTCACATTTAATGTTAACAATGAATTGAAGTTATCATATATGATTAATAATATATGGGCTTACATAGGGCTACAGTATATACAGTAAAGTATCGAACCCTTATAAGTGTATTACAAAAGTATATAATTGTCATACAGCAGTTTGATACAGCAATACAGAATATAAAGTATGATACCAAACAATGAATGTAAGGCAGGGAAGCCACAGTACGTGCCATAAAGTCATGTAGATTATATTTTCTGCAATCAGAACTAATTACAAAGCAGCCCTAAAGATTACGTAATACCAAGCCATAAAATTCATGCTTCAATAATGCATGCAACCTTGATACAATAGGGTAATGCAGTTTCTATGGCATCCAATCTTTACCCCCAATTCTAAAAAAATCAAAACCAACTAGAATGCAATCATTTAGACATCTCGTATAGCCGTATTTTATTCACAACAGAACAAATAGCACAGATCAGAAGGTGAACGTTAGACATATTTTCTCGTGTGTTTGAAAAAGAATTCACTCATTTCGAAATTGATGGCAGAAAAACATCTCCAAAAAGTTGGGACAGAGTTATTCAAAGGCTAGAAAAGTAGGTGGTACTGATAAAAAAAAGATGGATGAGCTACTTTTTAAATAAGCCACATAAGTGTATAAAAGAGCTTAATAGAGAGGCAGAGTCTCCCAGAAGCAAAGATAGTCAGAGGTTCACCGATCTGTGAACATCTGTGTCTAAATATTGTGCAACAAAGTCTGATCTCTGTATGGAAATTGCTTTGTTACCCCCCAGTTAACCCTATATAACCATGACCTTTTTTTGCCTACTGTTACCCCATGCTATCCCAACTCAGACCTCCCCATTTTAACTAGAAAAATCAATAAAAACAATTGAATCACAAAGTCTGAACAACGTTCCATGTCTTAAAATTGCAAAGACTATGAATATTCCACCATGAAAAGATTAAAAAATTATGGAGAGATCCATGTGTACAAGGATTAAGGTGGAAGGTCTGTATTGGATGCTTGTTATCTATGGGTCCTGCATTAAAAACAGGCATGATTTGGTTGTGCAAATTACTGCATGGGCTTAGGAATACTTAAAAAAAATCATTGTCTGTGAACGCAGTTCAATTTTTAAAAATGAAATGGACAAATGTCTAACTTTCACCTTATGATCTGTCTTCTATGTTCTGTTGTGAATAAAATATGATATATAGTGTGTATATATATATATATATATATATATATATATATATACACATACTAGCTATAGCACCCATTGTTGTCTCTCTGATTCTCTCCCAGTCTCTGTCTGTCTCTCTCTATCTTTGTCTATCTCTTTCCCTGTCTGTCTTTCTATTTCTTTCCCTGCGTCTCTTTTCCTGTCTGTCTGTTTCCCTGTCTTTCCCTGTCTGTCTCTTTGTTTGTTTGTCTTTTTCCCTGTCTTTCCCTGTCTTTCTCTCCCAGTCTGTCTCTTTCCCTGTCTCATTGCCTGTCTCTGTCTATCTCTGTGACTGTCTCTGTCTGTCCCTGTCTGTCTCTGTCTGTCTCTTTCCCTGGCTGCATTGTGACATGCAACATTCCATTTAAGGGCATGGCTGCTCATTCTTCTGAAGTTCTGGCTTCACTGTGGCTCCTGACTCCATTGACTTTAATAGAGGCAGGGTTTTTGGTGAATAACTGTAAAGTGCAGGGTTAAAATTTCCCCTCAAAACACAGTCTATGATGTTCCCTGAGTCAAATGGAGTCTCTGTGCAAAATTTCGTGATTGTTCATGAGACGGTGCGGATTCCTTTAGCAGACATACACACATACATACATACAGTACATACACTCAGCTTTCTATAATAGATATATGTAGTATAGTATATAAATGCTATATAAAATAAGAGATTTCCAAAACTGTTATATTTTACAAAACGTCCACATTTGTTATTGAGGTTGTAAGTAGAGATGAGCGAACCGGTCGCGGTTCGGCTCGAGGTTGGTTCGCCGAACGGACCTCCCGTTCGAGTTCGGTTCGTCGAACGTTCGACGAACCGAACTCGAACTGCATAGGAAACAATGGCAGGCAATCACAAACACAGAAAAACACCTAGAAAACACCCTCAAAGGTGTCCAAAAGGTCACAAACAACTCACAACACATGGGAAAGTGACAAGGACATATACTCATGCGAAAACAAAAGAGCTGGACAAGGAAAAAGAGGAGGACACACAGATATATGAGTATATGCAAGGAAACATCGATTCCATTAATGTGCAACTTGAGCCCTGCTCATTCTTGGCTTCCAATCTTGATAAATTGCCTGAGCTCGCCACGTACGTCTTGGGGATCTTGTCGTGTCCTGCAGCCAGCGTTCTCTCGGAACCTGTCTTCAGTGCTGCTGTGGGTCTGCTGGCAGATAAGCACACGTGTCTGTCCACTGACAATGTGGACATGGCTCTCAGAGGACTTTTCTTCCCCTGGGTCAGCCAGGGGACGGGAAAGGCACGCGTATTTTTGAGAGTGCTTCATGCAAAGCATCTTTTTCTTTTTCAAAAGGGAGCTCAACCGATGCCAGTCAAGTGGGGTGTGTGTGGCCCAGTGAGTGGCAACGAGGGAGACTGTTGTTGGAGTCCCCTCGCTGTGTCTCTAAAAGAACCAAGATGAACAAGTCATGGCTCTCAGAGGACTTTTCTTCCCCTGGGTCAGCCAGGGGATGGGAAAGGCACGCGTATTTTTGAGAGTGCTTCATGCAAAGCATCTTTTTCTTTTTCAAAAGGGAGCTCAACCGATGCCAGTCAAGTGGGGTGTGTGTGGCCCAGTGAGTGGAAACGAGGGAGACTGTGGTTGGAGTCCCCTCGCTGTGTCTCTAAAAGAACCAAGATGAACAAGTCATGGCTCTCAGAGGACTTTTCTTCCCCTGGGTCAGCCAGGGGACGGGAAAGGCACGCGTATTTTTGAGAGTGCTTCATGCAAAGCATCTTTTTCTTTTTCAAAAGGGAGCTCAACCGATGCCAGTCAAGTGGGGTGTGTGTGGCCCAGTGAGTGGAAACGAGGGAGACTGTGGTTGGAGTCCCCTCGCTGTGTCTCTAAAAGAACCAAGATGAACAAGTCATGGCTCTCAGAGGACTTTTCTTCCCCTGGGTCAGCCAGGGGACGGGAAAGGCACGCGTATTTTTGAGAGTGCTTCATGCAAAGCATCTTTTTCTTTTTCAAAAGGGAGCTCAACCGATGCCAGTCAAGTGGGGTGTGTGTGGCCCAGTGAGTGGCAACGAGGGAGACTGTGGTTGGAGTCCCCTCGCTGTGTCTCTAAAAGAACCAAGATGAACAAGTCATGGCTCTCAGAGGACTTTTCTTCCCCTGGGTCAGCCAGGGGACGGGAAAGGCACGCGTATTTTTGAGAGTGCTTCATGCAAAGCATCTTTTTCTTTTTCAAAAGGGAGCTCAACCGATGCCAGTCAAGTGGGGTGTGTGTGGCCCAGTGAGTGGAAACGAGGGAGACTGTGGTTGGAGTCCCCTCGCTGTGTCTCTAAAAGAACCAAGATGAACAAGTCATGGCTCTCAGAGGACTTTTCTTCCCCTGGGTCAGCCAGGGGACGGGAAAGGCACGCGTATTTTTGAGAGTGCTTCATGCAAAGCATCTTTTTCTTTTTCAAAAGGGAGCTCAACCGATGCCAGTCAAGTGGGGTGTGTGTGGCCCAGTGAGTGGAAACGAGGGAGACTGTGGTTGGAGTCCCCTCGCTGTGTCTCTAAAAGAACCAAGATGAACAAGTCATGGCTCTCAGAGGACTTTTCTTCCCCTGGGTCAGCCAGGGGACGGGAAAGGCACGCGTATTTTTGAGAGTGCTTCATGCAAAGCATCTTTTTCTTTTTCAAAAGGGAGCTCAACCGATGCCAGTCAAGTGGGGTGTGTGTGGCCCAGTGAGTGGAAACGAGGGAGACTGTGGTTGGAGTCCCCTCGCTGTGTCTCTAAAAGAACCAAGATGAACAAGTCATGGCTCTCAGAGGACTTTTCTTCCCCTGGGTCAGCCAGGGGACGGGAAAGGCACGCGTATTTTTGAGAGTGCTTCATGCAAAGCATCTTTTTCTTTTTCAAAAGGGAGCTCAACCGATGCCAGTCAAGTGGGGTGTGTGTGGCCCAGTGAGTGGAAACGAGGGAGACTGTGGTTGGAGTCCCCTCGCTGTGTTATACATGCTTTTAGAAGGGCATGACATGGCTTGGAGGTTGACTTTCATAAAATGCAAACTGTTGGCTACCAAAATGCTGCCTTTCCAACAACTGTGGTTATAGGCAATGAGGAACATACTGATGAAGATGAGACGCAGATACCCGATTGGGATGACAACTTAAATATTCGGTCAGGGCAAGAAGAGGCTCGGTCTGAGGGGGAGGGGAGTGCAAACACAACAATTGATGATGAAGTTCTAGATCCCACCTACTGTCAACCCCCCAGTCAGGCACTCGAGGAGGTCAACAGAGGCGGTGGAGGAGGATGCAACCGACGACGAAATTACCTTGCGCCTTCCTGGACAGAGTCGGAGCACTGGTAGCACGTCTACAACTGCATCCTCAGCCACCACTCTGCCTATGAGCATTATTCGGGGTGCATCAACAGGTCGCATGGCCTCTAAGCCTTGCCTAGCCTGTTCCTTTTTTGACATAGAAAAAGATCGCCCAAATCATGTGATATGTAAAATTTGTCATGATTCTCTTAGTAGAGGTCAAAACCTCAGCAGTTTGACAACTTCTTCCATGAATCGTCACATGAATAAATATCATAGGTCCCGGTGGGAAGCTCACTGTGCTGCAATGCGGCCTAGCGGAGCGAACCATCCACCGCCCGCCCCTTCCAGTGCATCCGCGCGCTCTTCATCTTCTAGGACTGTGGGGACAGCTGTCACACCTGTTTTTCCACGCAAAACTTCCACCACTGTAACCGCAACAGGCAGTTTGCTTGGTAGGTCGTCAGTTGGTTTGGAAGGGGAAACAAGTGAGTGTGTACAGCTCTCTCAGACATCGATAGCACCTACGTTGGATGAAGGCAACATCATGTCTCCGCCTGCACTTTCCTCACAAACCTGCATTTTTCCAGGGACACCCTACTCAACACCGTCTACACACAGCAGCCAGATCTCTGTCCCTCAGATGTGGTCAAATAAAAGGCCACTTCCTCCGACCCATGACAAAGCTAAGAGGTTGACTCTATCCCTCTGTAAGCTGTTGGCTACCGAAATGCTGCCTTGCCGCCTAGTTGACACACAGGATTTTAGAGACCTTATGTCTGTCGCTGTGCCCCAGTACCAGATGCCTAGTCGCCACTACTTCTCTAAGAAAGGTGTGCCCGCGCTACACCAGCATGTCGCACACAACATCACCGCTTCCTTGAGAAACTCTGTGTGTGAACGGGTGCATTTCACCACCGATACTTGGACCAGTAAGCATGGACAGGGACGTTACATGTCGCTGACTGGGCACTGGGTAACTATGTTGATAGATGGTGAAGGGTCTGCTGCACAAGTCTTGCCGTCCCCACGACTTGTGTGTCAATCCTCTGTCTGTCCAAGTTCCGCCACTGCTTCTGCATCCTCCACCTCATCTGGGTCCTCCACCTCCGCCCCAAGCCTGCCTGGTCAGGCCACCAGCGTTCTCACTGCGCAGAAGGAATCACGCACCCCTCATTACTATGCTGGCAGCAGAGCGCAACGGCATCAGGCGGTCTTTAGCTTGACATGTCTTGGGAATAAGAGTCACACAGCTGAGGAGTTGTGGTCAGCTCTGCGGTCCGAGTTTAATAAATGGTTGTCTCCACTCAACCTGCAGCCTGGTAAGGCCGTGTGCGACAATGCTGCAAACCTGGGTGCGGCCCTTCGCCTGGGCAAGGTGACACACGTGCCTTGTATGGCTCACGTGTTGAACCTTGTTGTCCAGCAATTTTTAACACACTATCCCGGCCTAGATGGCCTTCTGACCAGGGCACGGAAACTGTCTGCAGTGCTCACTTCCGCCGTTCAACCGCCGCAGCTGAGCGACTTGCATCGCTCCAGAAGTCTTTCGGCCTGCCGGTTCATCGCCTGAAATGCGATGTGGCGACACGCTGGAATTCAACTCTCCACATGTTACAGCGACTGTGGCAGCACCGGCGAGCCCTGGTGCAATACGTCATGATGTATAGCCTGGGCCAACGAGATGCAGAAGTGGGGCAGATCACCCTGATGGAGTGATCTCAGATCAAGGACCTATGCACCGTTCTGCACAGTTTCGACATGGCGACGAATATGTTTAGCGCTGACAATGCCATTATCAGCATGACGATTACAGTCATTTACATGCTGGAGCACACGCTAAACACTATTCGGAGTCAGGGGGTGGGACAACAGGAAGGGGAGGAACTACAGGAGGATTCATATGCGCAAGACACAACAACATCACCAAGGTCCAGACGTTCATCATCACCAACGCGGCAGGCATGGGACCATGGGGGACAGGGATCAACAAGGGCGCATGGTAGCAGGCGAGATGTTGAGGAAGGTGCAGGAGGACATGAAGATATGGAGGACGAACTGTCCATGGACATGGAAGACTCAGCGGATGAGGGAGACCTTGGTCAAAATTCAGTTGAAAGAGGTTGGGGGGAGATGTCAGAGGAAGAAAGAACGGTTAGCACCTCTATGCCACAAACACAGCGTGGACTTGGTCCGCATGGCTGCGCAAGACACATGAGTGCCTTCTTGTTGCACTACCTCCAACATGACCCTCGGATTGTCAAAATTAGAAGTGATGATGACTACTGGCTTGCCACACTATTAGATCCCCGGGACAAGTCCAAATTTTGTGACATAATTCCACCCATAGAAAGGGACGCACGTATGCTGGAGTATCAGCATAAGCTGTTACTCGATCTTAGCTCGGCTTTTACACCAAACAACCGTGCAGGTGAAGGGAGTGATTCTCCCAGTTGTAACTTGACAAACATGGGACGGCATCGTCATCTTCAACAGTCTACCCGTACCAGTAGGACCGTATCTGGTGCTGGTAACAGCAATTTTATGGAATATTTTCATAATTTTTTTAGACCCTCCTTTGCAAGGCCACCAGAGACAACAAGTCTGACACATAGTCAACGGATGGAGAGGATGATACAGGAGTATCTCCAAATGAACATCGATGCAATGACTTTGCAAATGGAGCCTTGCTCCTTTTGGGCTTCAAATCTAGAAAAATTGACAGAGCTCTCCAGTTACGCCTTGGAGATTTTGTCGTGTGCAGCTGCCAGCGTTGTCTCTGAACGTGTCTTCTTCAGTGCTGCTGGGTGTGTGCTGACAGATAAGCGCACGCGTCTGTCCAGTGACAATGTGGACACACTGACGTTCATCAAAATGAACAAGTCATGGATCCAGAAGGAATTTACTACCCCTGTGTCATCCTGGGGAGAGTAAATGCTTGTGGATTTGGAATGTGCTTGATGCAAATCAAAACATCCTGTTTGCAACTAGGGCACAAGTGCTGCCACTGATGGGGTGTCTGTGTGCCCAATGTTGGGAAAAAAGGTAGACTCCGCTTGGAGTAACCCTTGCTTGATGTGTTTTTTAAAAATGATACAAGATGAACAGATCTGAAGGCAAGATGAAGGCAACATCATGTCTCCGCCTGCACTTTTCTCACAAACCTGCATTTTTCCAGGGACACCCTACTCAACACCGTCTACAGACAGCAGCCAGATCTCTTTCCCTCAGATGTGGTCAAATAAAAGGCCACTTACTGCGACCCATGACAAAGCTAAGTGGTTGACTCTATCCCTCTGTAAGCTGTTGGCTACCGAAATGCTGCCTTTACGCGTAGTGGACACACAGGATTTTACAGACCTTATGTCTGTCGCTGTGCCCCAGTACCACATGCCCAATCACCACTGCTTCTCCAAGAAAAGCATGCCCGCGCTACACCAGCATGTCGCACACAACATCACCACTTCCTTGAGAAAATCTGTGTGCGACAGGGTGCATTTCAACACAGATACTTGGACCAGTAAGCATAGACAGGGTCATTACATGTCACTGACTGGGCACTGGCAAACTATGGTGAGAGATGGAGAAGGGTCTGCTGTACAAGTCTTGCCGTCCCCACGAGTTGTTTCAATCCTTGTTCTGTATGTAGAAGTTAATACACTGCTTCTGCCTCTTCAACCTCGTGTGGGTCCTCTACCTTGGCGCAAACCCTGTGTGGTCAGGCCACCCTTCCTTGCAACTGCGCACAAGGACTACCACACACCTCCTTACTATGCTGGCAGCAGAGCTCAATGCCATCAGGCGGTCAAAGCTTTACTTTGAAATGTATGGGAAATGTGAGTCACACCGCTATTACAGAGAATAGTAGTCAGGCAGGGTCAAAACATTAATTGAGGAACAGGAACAGAATGGGACGGCCAGGAAAGAATCAGAAAACAAGCAGAGTTGAAATGCGTATCGGCCAACAAGGTACATAAACAGCAAGCAGGAAAAGTAGTCAGGTAACAAGCACACAAAATCATAAAACTGAACTGGGGGTAAAATTAACCAGAGGTTCATAGCTATGTCTGGCAGTGGTCTGCAGACAGGATGGGCATAAAAAAGGGTGTGGTGTCTTCCCATTGGTTGTAGCTGAATGATGGTATTTCATCTGTGAGATACCCACCAGCTACATTCAGCCAGAGATTCTGCATCTGTCAAGGTAATGCAGCCCAGTGGGTGAGCATAACCTGCGTCCACCTGCGCCGCTGGCATCGACTACTCTCACATCATCAGCACTATTCATGAAAGGAACACGTTGTCACCTGGCAACCGGAGTACAAATTGACGGAGCGGACTACGTTGGTGACTTAACAGCCGTGTGCGGCAATGATGCAAACCTGGCTGCGGGCCATCCTCAGGGCAATGTGACACACGTGCCTTTTAGGGCTCACGTGTTGAACCGAATTCGCCAGCAATTTTTAAAACACCATCACGGCCTACATGGCCTTGTGCAGTGGGCACGCTCGCTATGTGCTCACTTCCATCGTGCGCACACAGCAGCTCAACAACTTTCATCACTCCGGAAGTCTTAGGGTCTGGCAGTTAAACGCCGTAAATGCGATGTTTCGACACGCAGGAATTGGAATCTGCACATGTTGCAGCGTGTGTGGCAGCACCACAGAGCCCTGCTGAAATACGGTAAGACATATAGCCTGGGATAACTTGATCCAGAGGTGGTGCAGATCACGCTGCTGGAGTGGTGTCAGATCAAGGACCTATGCACCCTGCTACACAGTTTTGAAATGTCGACGAAGATGTTTAGCACTGGCAATGTCATTCTCAGCGTGACAATTCTGGTCATCTACATGATGGAGCACACTGTAATTATTATTCTGAGTCAGGTGTTGGGACAAGAGGAAGGGGAGGAAGTACAGGAGGAGTCATATGCGGAAGGGATAACAAGATCTACGAGGTCCAGATGGTCAGCGGCACCTATGCGGCATTCATGGTGAGGGAGAGGGATTAACAAGGGCGCATAGTATCAGCAAAAAGTGTTGATGAAAGTGCAGGAGCCCATGAAGAAATGGAGGACGAACTGGCGATGGGCATGGAAGACTCAGCAGATGAGTGAGAGCTTGCTCACATTTCGGTTGTGCGAGGTTGTGGGTAGAGGGCAGAGGAAGGATGCACGATTCTCACCTCTCTGCCACCAACACACCAAGGACTTGGTCCTCCTGGATGCACAAGACACATGAGCGCCTTCTTGCTGCACTACCTACATGACCCTCGGATTGTATGAATTTGAACTAATCCTGAATACTGGGTTGCCACACTGTTAGATCCCCGGTACAAGACAAAATTTGGCGAACTAATTCCTGCCATAGAAATAGACGCACGTATACAGGAGTATCTGCAGAATGTGGTACGCAATCTTAGATCTACTTGTCCACTAAACACCAGTGCTGCACAGAGTGAATCTCAACGCTTTGTCATGGATAGGAGGAAATGGTCTTTTACTTGTCCACATCGGAGGGACCGAGGGATGGCTGCTGTGCTGAGATGGCGTTGAGTACGGTGTCCCTGCACAGTTGCACTTTTGGTCATATCCCAAAATGAGTTGAAAAAGGACAGATGCTGTTGGAAAGGGGAACAGGTGTGTTGGAAAGGGGAAAAAAGTTTTGGTCCGTGGATTTGGTGGTTAAGCAACTGTAACATTTGCTGAAGAAACAACATCTGTTACAGTGGGACTGGCAGATTTGGATAAAGTGGTATATAATCTGTGACCGCTATATAACGAAAATTAATAAGAAAAGAAAGAGAAAGGTATATATCCCCATCAGCAGTCAGTGTCCACCGTGCTCCCAGTTGGAAAAGGAGAGGTTGGCAACTTGAAGGTTTGGTGGAGGATACAGAGCTGTGTGGCTATGAAACTAATAGTAGCCTGAACCGAGTTAGACGCCATTCGGATCTGGAGACTGTGAGCCCTGTTAACGTCACAGGGTCCACATGCCCACCCAGCCCAGGAACTCCCTGTTAACAACACAGGGGCCATTGAGTACGCTGACCGTGTGCGTAGGGGCCACACCTGTGGACAGCAGGCGCATCAGCAGCAGCAGGCCTGTTAATGCCACTGGGCTGCACAAGCAGGACTGTTAGGACAGGAGCTGGTCTTAACCGTTCTGCGTTACCAACTGTGGTGGTGGCCTGCATCCACCACCCGATCCCTGCCTACCTCTGGCCTAAAGCCGCAATGGGTTCAACACATGGAGGTGTGCTCTTTCGGAGCATAATAGAAGACTGCGCACCTCCTTGTTGGCTCCAGCCCCTTTTATAACCTGGGTCCGCCCCAAACCAGGGTGAACCACAATGCACCTCCTGGAGACAAAAGTAGAGTGACACGTCATGAGTGGCATAACTAGCGTCCTATTTGGAAACGCAACTTCAATGATGACCTCATGGCTGCCATGACCCAAACACCTCACCAGTCATCGTCTGAGCATCAATAATGCGGTGACAAGTCATAGGTGTGGGCCTCTGCAAGCCATTTGGGAGGACACCTGATGCCCTGTGGTCTATATGGGACCCCCACATCAGGGCCAGGGCCAAAGAGTTCATTACCGGACCTAGTCTCTGATGCAGGAAGTGCCTGAGCATGCTCAGTAGCATGAAATACAGTCTCTGAAAAAAGACTATCAGCTTTAGCATGGTGTCTATGCCCAAAACAGGACTTAGACCCGGCACGGAATGCAAGCACCTGTGCAAAGAGGCTTTTCACACTTAGTGTGGGAGCATGCGCTGTATCCCGAAATGAAAACTTAGCGTCAGGAATGGCACAGTCAGGCTGAGCATACTCACTAGGCGAAACACTGTAATTATACTGCAGCTGGGGTACATCGGCACACGCATGCGCACTAGCTGCCTCTCCACACTTAGACGTGGAGGGGAAATTTGTCTTGGAGATGCTGTCTATGAACAGAAGGAAAAGCTAAAGGAAGCCTGACTTTCTATCCCTCCGAATTATGAAATGCAGCAATGAATTCCATGAGTTTGCTATAACATTAGCGTAGCAAAATGTGCATGAGGGTGTGATGTAGAGGTGCTAGAAATAGCTTGTCACCAGTGGGGCACTAATGGAATACAACAGCCAGTTCTATGATGCCACAAAATGGCAGTATTTTGTGCTATCATTATAGCTTATTAAAAACAGAGCACGAGGTTGTCATGCAGAGGTGCTGCACATAGATTTGCAGTAGTGTGAATTGACAAAAGTACAATAGCCACGTTTAGGATACAACTAGGTACAGTGAGTGTTTGCTAGTAAAATTGCTTAGTTTAAAAAAGTTGTAGTGTGCAATGCAGGCAGACGTGCTATGCAAATGTCTTTGCACTAGTGGGACTATAGCAAAGTCCAATAGCCACGTATAGGATGCCACTAGGTACACTGAGTGTGTGCTAGTATAATGGCTTCGTTATAATTTGTTGGAGTGTGCAACGCAGGCAGATGCGCTCTGCAAATGTCTTGGCACTAGTGGGACTATAGCAAAGTCCAATAGCCACATATAGGATGCCACTAGGTACACTGTGTGTTTGCTAGTATAATGGATGAGTTTAAAAAAGATAGAGTGTGCAATGCAGGCAGACGTGCTGCAAATAACGTTCCAATACTGTGAATTGACAAAAGTACAATAGCCACGTTTAGGATACAACTAGGTACACTGAGTGTTTGCTAGTATAATGGCTTCGTTATAATTAGTTGGAGTGTGCAACGCAGGCAGATGCGCTCTGCAAATGTCTTGGCACTAGTGGGACTATAGCAAAGTCAAATAGCCACGTATAGGATGCTACTAGGTACACTGACTGTTTGGTAGTATAATGGCTGAGTTTAAAAAAGTTAGAGTGTGCAATGCAGGCAGACGTGCTGCAAATAACGTTCCAATACTGTGAATTGACAAAAGTACAATAGCCACGTTTAGGATGCCACTAGGTACACTGACTGTTTGCTAGTATAATGGCTGAGTTTAAAAAAGTTAGAGTGTGCAATGCAGGCAGACGTGCTGCAAATAACGTTCCAATACTGTGAATTGACAAAAGTACAATAGCCACGTATAGGATGCCACTAGGTACACTGACTGTTTGCTAGTATAATGGCTGAGTTTAAAAAAGTTAGAGTGTGCAATGCAGGCAGACGTGCTGCAAATAACGTTCCAATACTGTGAATTGACAAAAGTACAATAGCCACGTTTAGGATGCCACTAGGTACACTGACTGTTTGGTAGTATAATGGCTGAGTTTAAAAAAGTTAGAGTGTGCAATGCAGGCAGACGTGCTGCAAATAACGTTCCAATACTGTGAATTGACAAAAGTACAATAGCCACGTTTAGGATACAACTAGGTACAGTGAGTGTTTGCTAGTATAATGGCTGAGTTTAAAAAAGTTAGAGTGTGCAATGCAGGCAGACGTGCTGCAAATAACGTTCCAATACTGTGAATTGACAAAAGTACAATAGCCACGTTTAGGATGCCACTAGGTACACTGACTGTTTGCTAGTATAATGGCTGAGTTTAAAAAAGTTAGAGTGTGCAATGCAGGCAGACGTGCTGCAAATAACGTTCCAATACTGTGAATTGACAAAAGTACAATAGCCACGTATAGGATGCCACTAGGTACACTGACTGTTTGCTAGTATAATGGCTGAGTTTAAAAAAGTTAGAGTGTGCAATGCAGGCAGACGTGCTGCAAATAACGTTCCAATACTGTGAATTGACAAAAGTACAATAGCCACGTTTAGGATGCCACTAGGTACACTGACTGTTTGCTAGTATAATGGCTGAGTTTAAAAAACTTGGAGTGTGCAATGCAGGCAGATGTGCTCTGCAAATGTCTTGGCACTAGTGGGACTATAGCAAAGTCCAATAGCCACGTATAGGATGCCACTAGGTACACTGAGTGTGTGCTAGTATAATGGCTTCGTTATAATTAGTTGGAGTGTGCAACGCAGGCAGATGCGCTCTGCAAATGTCTTGGCACTAGTGGGACTATAGCAAAGTCCAATAGCCACGTATAGGATGCCACTAGGTACACTGAGTGTTTGCTAGTATAATGGCTTCGTTATAATTTGTTGGAGTGTGCAACGCAGGCAGATGCGCTCTGCAAATGTCTTGGCACTAGTGGGACTATAGCAAAGTCCAATAGCCACGTATAGGATGCCACTAGGTACACTGAGTGTTTGCTAGTATAATGGCTTCGTTATAATTAGTTGGAGTGTGCAACGCAGGCAGATGCGCTCTGCAAATGTCTTGGCACTAGTGGGACTATAGCAAAGTCCAATAGCCACGTATAGGATGCCACTAGGTACACTGAGTGTTTGCTAGTATAATGGCTGAGTTTAAAAAACTTGGAGTGTGCAATACAGGCAGATGTGCTCTGCTAATGTCTTTGCACTAGTGGGACTATAGCAAAGTCCAATAGCCACGTATAGGATGCCACTAGGTACACTGAGTGTGTGCTAGTATAATGGCTTAGTTATAATTCGTTGGAGTGTGCAACGCAGGCAGACGTGCTGCAAATGTCTTGGCACTAGTGGGACTATAGCAAAGTCCAATAGCCACGTATAGGATGCCACTAGGTACACTGAGTGTTTGCTAGTATAATGGCTTCGTTATAATTTGTTGGAGTGTGCAACGCAGGCAGATGCGCTCTGCAAATGTCTTGGCCCTAGTGGGACTATAGCAAAGTCCAATAGCCACGTATAGGATGCCACTAGGTACACTGAGTGTTTGCTAGTATAATGGCTGAGTTTAAAAAACTTGGAGTGTGCAATGCAGGCAGATGTGCTCTGCTAATGTCTTTGCACTAGTGGGACTATAGCAAAGTCCAATAGCCACGTATAGGATGCCACTAGGTACACTGAGTGTTTGCTAGTAAAATTGCTTAGTTTAAAAAACTTGGAGTGTGCAACGCAGGCAGACGTGCTCTGCATATGTCTTTGCACTAGTGGGACTATAGCAAAGTCCAATAGCCACAGATAGGATGCCACTAGGTACACTGAGTGTTTGCTAGTATAATGGCTTAGTTAGAATGAGTTGGAGTGTGCAGAGGACAAGAGGGTACAGTGGCAGGATTGTGGTGCTCTGGGTAGAGGAATGGAAGCCTGCCTTTCTATTCCCTCCTAATGGTGAAATGCAGGGAGGAAATCCCTGACCTGGGCTACACAGACGCTGTTGCTGTTTGCAGGACCTGTCACCTATGGCTCTCTGACCCTGCCGGTACGAGCCCTTAAAAGGACTGCTAGAATGTGCTCTCCCTAAGCTGTCTAACGCTGTGTATGCAGCGCATACAGCTGTATCGGCTATAGGACTCAGGAGGACGGAGCTGCGACAGTGATGTCTGACACCAAAGACGCAGAAGGCAGATAATGGCGTTCGTGAAGAAAATGTCCGGTTTTATAATGCAGGGACATGTGACATGCAGATCCTATCACACATGCCGTTGCTTCTCTGCCTCAAAGTCCACTTAGGTGTGTGTGTGTCTGTGATTGGCTGACATGCTGGCCAGCCCCACAAGACGCGCGCGCTTAGGGAAGGAAGACAAGAAAAAAAAAAAAAAATGGCGATCGCCATTATAGAAACAGCAGTGATCTGAAGGCGCTGTTCACGCACACTATACACTGAAATGTGATAATAGTTTGATTCACAGAGTGACTTACACTATTACAGCAGAAACCAAGCTAAGATTTAGCTGTTTTTTGGCTGCTAGAACCGTTCTCGAACGTTTCTAGAACTATCGAGCTTTTGCAAAAAGCTCGAGTTCTAGTTCGATCTAGAACATGCCCCAAAATCACTCGAGCCGCGAACTGGAGAACCACGAACCACGAACCGCGCTCAACTCTAGTTGTAAGTACAAACCAACACTGCAGATTATTGGTTTCCAGTCCAATCTGAGTTTAATGCTTTCAGGCAGAACATATAGTATTCCGTTTATTTCCCATGCGGTCATGCATAATATGCCGTATTGCACCGCAATATAACACATTAGTACAGATATATCGCATGCACACAGCATACCGTCAGATCAGTTTAGATGGCAATCAATCTAAATGCAGGACACGGCTGCAGATGATCTCTTCAACCATGATTCAATCGTGCAGATTGTGTTTTCTACAATCCAACTTCAGTTCCAGCAGTCATACAGATTATATTATTTATAGCCCATCCTCAATTTAAGCAGTCATGCAGATTATATTATATTAAACTGCCATATAAAGCAACGTGGCTGGAGCGGATTGCAGTATATATTGTAACATCCAACCAGAGAACCATGCAGTCATGCAGAATTTATAGAAGTCGTGCATTCACAAAGGGTAAATGCAGGCAATCGGCGTACAGCAAGGGCATCCTATGGGGCGAAGAGGCAAGGTTGCGGTTATAACCGGCTATAATACATGCATTGTTACTGTAGTGCGGTTATATGGTTTTATGGCCTACAGAGCAGTCATGCAGATGAGATTGTCTGCCATTCACAGTCAGTATTGGGCAGTCATGCAGATTATATAGTATCTCAATATGATGAACTCGCACAGATTATAATACGCGCTCACTATCGGCGGTACATTGACGTAGAGCGGTGTAGTCACAATCCAACCTCAATGCAAGGCCGTCGTGCAGATTGTACAGATCATTTACAATCTGATTCCAATTATATAGTGTAAAAATGTAACAAAATATATACAAACAGTAAATGACATAAATATTAGTCATGTGGGTTATATACTCCAGAGTTAGCAGCCATGCAATCTATATTAGCTACAATCACTGTCAGTCCAGCCATGCAGATTATATCATATCCTGAATAATCCATCCCTATTGCAGGCAGTCATGCAGATTATATAATCTACTGAATAATCCAACCTCAATGCAGGCAGTCATGCAGATTATATTATCTACTGAATAATCCACCCTCAATGCAGGCAGGCATACAGATTATATTATCTACTGAATAATCCACCCTCAATGCAGGCAGTCATGCAGATTATATAATCTACTGAATAATCCATCCCTATTTTAGGCAGTCATGCAGATTACATCATATACTGAATAATCCACCCTCAATGCAGACATTAATGTAGTTTATATTATCTATTGAATAATCCAACCTCAGTGCAGGTAGTCATGCACATTACATCACATACTGAATAATCCACCCTCAATGCAGACAGTAATGCAGAGTATATAATCTATTTAATAATCCAATTTTAATGCAGGCAATCATGCATATTACATTCTCTACTGTATAATCCATCCCTACTGCAGGCAGTGATGCAGATTATATTATTTACTGAATAATACAACCTCAATGCAGGCAGTCATGCAGATTATATAATTTACTGAATAATCCAATCTCAATGCAGGCAGGCATGCAGATTATATAATCTACTGAATTATTCACCCTCAATGCAGGCAGTCATGCAGATTATATAATCTACTGTATAATCCCTCAATGCAGGCAGTCATGCAGAGTATATAATCTACTGAATAATCCAATCTTAATGCAGGCAATCATGCATATTACATTCTCTACTGTATAATCCAACTTCAATGCAGGCAGTCATGCAGATTACATCATGTACTGAATAATCCATCCCTAATGCAGACAGTAATGCAGATTATATATAATCTATTGAATAATCCAACCTCAATGCAGGCAGGCATGCAGATTATATTATCTACTGTATAATGTTGATTACAGACTCATTAGATGTCATGGCAGCATTGAGCGCTGTTCACACGGCAGAGCCTGACAGGCAACCTGATGTCTCCTAGTTGTTCAGCCAGAGCTGGGCGTCGGCTGTTTCATGTGATCTGTTCCTCAGTCCTACAAGGGTTAATTCTTGCTGATCTGGGGAACTCTGCTAGGAGCTCAGGTGCTAATTACCAATCAAAGCAGTCTCCTTCCTATATAAGATATTGCACCTTGTGTCTCAGTGCCGATGATAGCTCCAGGTTGTGCAGAGATTCCAGTCTTATTGTGGTGATCCTATTTTGGAGATCTGTGGTATGGTTACTGTGCGGTGTGGAAGTTTCCCAGTTATCTGTTTGCTTCCTCCCTATTATATAATTTTCCCCTGTGCACGTATAGTCGTTCCTTTGTGTTTGATTGTCGTGTGTATAGGTTTTGGGTTTCCCCATGTCCATGTTTACTTGTGGGGTTTGTGACTATGGTCTCGGTTTATCCCTTGGCTGGAGAAGGGAGAGGAGAGTTACACCAGGGCTTGAACAGGAGTTAGGGTCAAGCAGGAGACTCAGACCTCACTACCATCAAACGTACTTTTGATCAGGGTCCCTAGTCTGAGGTTCAGCATAGGTGTCCCTGTCCAGTTATCCCATCCCCATGACAATAATCCAATCTCAATTCAGGCAGTCATGCAGATTATATTATCTACTGGATAATCCAACCTCAATGTAGGCAGTCAAGCAGATTATATTAGCTACTGGATAATCCAACCAGGCAGTCATGCAGATTATATTATCTACTGGATAATCCAACCTCAATGCAGGCAGTCAGGCATATTATATTAGCTTCTGAATAATCCAATTTTCATGCAGGTAGTCATGAAGATTATGTTATCTACTGTATAATCCAACCTCAATGCAGGCAATCATGTAGATTATATTATCTACTGAATAATCCATCCTCAATGCAGACAGTCATGCAGATTATATCATCTACTGTATAGTCCAACCTCAATGTAGGCAGTCATGTAGATTATATTATCTACTGAATAACCCACCCTCAATGTAGGCAGTCATGTAGATTATATTATCTACTGGATAATCCATCTTCAATGCAGGCAGTCATGCAGATTATATTATCTACTGGATAATCCATCTTCAATGCAGGCAGTCATGCAGATTTTATTATCTACTGGATAATCCATCTTCAATGCAGGCAGTCATGCAGATTATATTATCTACAGGCAACCTGATGTCTCCTAGTTGTTCAGCTAGAGCTGGGCGTCGGCTGTTTCATGTGATCTGTTCCTCAGTCCTGCAGGAGTTACTTGCTGCTGACCTGGGGAACTCTGCTAGGAGCTCAGGTTGCTAATTATTAATTACAGCAGTCTTCTTCCTATATACGGTTTTAGATCCTGCTACTCAGTGCCGATGATAGCTCCAGGTTGTGCAGCCATTCCCGTCTTATTGTGGTGATCCTATTTTGGTGATCTGTAGTGTGCTTATTGTGCGGTGTGGCAGTTTTACAGTTATACGTTGGCTTCCTCCTTTTATATAATTTTCCCTTGTGCACGTATAGTTGCTCCTTTTTGTTTGCTTGCCATTTATACAGGTATTGGGTTTTAGGGGGAAAGGAGGGTCCATATTTAGTTGTGGGGTTTGTGACTACGGTCGAGAAGGGGGAGGAGACCGTAGTCACAAACTTGAACAGGCTTGAACAGGAGTTAGGGTCACACTGGAGACTCAGACCTCTCTACCATCAAGCGTACCTTGATCAGGGTCCCCAGTCTGAGGGTCAGCATAGGTGTCCTTGTCCAGTTATCCCATCCCCATGACAATAATCCAATCTCAATTCAGGCAGTCATGCAGATTATATTATCTACTGAATAATGCAACCTCAATGCAGGCAGTTATGCAGATTATATTATCTTTAGTATAATCAGACTTCAATGCAGGCCGTCATGCAGATTATATCATATACCAAATAATCGATCCTCAATGCAGGCAGCCATGCAGATTATATATTATCTAAAGTATAATCTAACCTCAATGCAAGCAGTCATGTAGATTATGACATCTACTGAATAATCCAATTTCAATGCAGACAGTCATGCAGATTACATAATCTACTGAATAATCCAATTTCAATGCAGGCAGTCATGCAGATTACATAATCTACTGAATAATCCAATTTCAATGCAGACAGTCATGCAGCTTATATAATCTACATTATAATCCAATCTCAATGCAGGTAGTCATGCAGATTATTTTATCTGTTGCATTATCCATCCTTAATGCAGGTAGTCATGTAGATTATGACATCTACTGAATAATCCTATCTCAATGCAGGCAATCATGCAGATTACATTATCTACTGAATAATAGAATTTTAATGCAGGCAGTCATGCAGAGTATATAACCTACTGAATAATCTAACCTCAATGCAGACAGTCATGCAGATCATATAATCTACTGTATGATTCAACTTCAATGCATGCAGCCAGGCAGAATACATAATCTACTGTGCATGCAGATTATATATTATCTACTGTATAATCCGACCCCATTAATTCATGCTGATTACTTTATCTAAACAATCTACAATTCCGCTCCAGTTCAGGAACTCATGCAGATTATATTATCTGTAATTCATCCTCATTTTTTGCAGATGAAATAAATGAATGGGACTGGATTATCCAACCATGAAACACAGCGGATCATTCATTATTAGTGCATTTGTATCTTTTCCGTACAGCCATATAGATTATATACTGTATCTTCTCACAACTCTGTAAAGCGAAGACAAGAATCTTCAGAAAAGCCAAATACAAAATTCATAAAGATCCTAAATTATGGAACATTTTAGTCTTAAAACAGTTTTTATATTATCCAACCTGTAATGCAGTCAGTCCATGTACAGCAGTTATATACTATCAATCAGCCCAAATATCGGCCTGTATACACGCTGTTACACCATGCCACCTAAATGCAATGCAGTAGAGATGAGCAAATTGGCTCCATAGGAATCATAATGCCTTGCAGCTATCACATCACATGGTATAACACAACCAATGAGAAGAGACTTGTCATTATCTATATAAAAGCCGAGGCAGGGAATGCAGCAGCCAATTTAGAGTGATTCAGGAATAGGTGAGAATGTAATAGGGTACAACATAAAAAACACTAAATAATAAGTGTGTGTAACAGGACAGTGGTGATAAACAGCTACCATACGTTTACCTATAGCCATATATGTGACGTTACTTACACTTTGCTTGTATTAAGAGCTAGAAAGGAGTTGAATAGTTTTTTGGGGTCAATTGGAGGATTTGCAGTTTTTGTGGTTTGCAGCTAATTGACATGTTGCAAATCCATTTTTTGGGGATAAATTCAATGAAGATGGTACATTTAAATTTCAAAAGATTGTCTCATATTTACATTGCTTCATGCAGAATATTACATATTGTGCCAACCAGTCTCAATTCAATGCAGTCATGCAGGCTATATACTTGTATACACTTTACATCCAGTAATGCACAGGGCTGTTGCCACAAGTTCACTGTGGGAAACGAGGGACAGGAGATCCTATGCTGTCACTCATGCTAGGGTTCACTAGGCTATCTCTAAACTCAGGGTTACCCCTAATAGTGGAGATGCCTAAGTCCCATGCCTGGCTATGCTCCTGACCAGAACTAATCTGATTCTCCCATCCCACCAAGGAAAGAAGGGTTAGAAGTGAGATGGAAACACAGATAAAGACAGTCAGGGGAAAACCAAAAATCTGACACACCGCAAACTTACAGAAACAAACAATGAAAAACTAAGGAGAAAAGCAAGAGCAGAAAGGTAGCAACATAAAGACAAAGGTTAACTCCCCAACCGCACACAGCAACATGTAATAAAAGCACCAGTTAATCTGGTTCACAACACCTCACTAGACGAGCTTAGATAAACTATAGCTGACATAGAAGGAAGGATTTAGCTAGCATATGTAGAAGGGAGCAGATGTGATTGGCTCCCTCGACACCTGTGATCAAAGGAGACTTTAATTGTATGTGGATGGCCAGTTTATGACATTTACCATTTACATAATTTCCCAGCCTCATGCACTGCAGTTAATAGGGCTCATATACTGTGTGAGCTATGAAAAACCCATGTATGATATGATGTTCAGCCCTGCAGTATGCAACTTGTTAGTGCTATCATGCATTTGTGTGTGCAAATTATGTAGCAGGGCAATATCCATATTTTTGTTAGTAAAAGACCTTTAAGAGGTTTCCAGGACTAAGATATTGATGACTTACCCAAACACCTGGTGATGATTGTCTGATTTATGGGTGTCCAAATCCTGCATTACATGGACATTAACATTAGCCGCAATTTTGAGCTAAGCTGCAATACCCGAGAATGTCTATTACACTATTTATAGAGCTGTGCAGTTCCAGCACTGTAAACTGTTAAATGGCCATGGGAAGTTACCAGTTTACAGTGCTGGAACAGCACAGCTCCATAAATAGTTTAGTGAACATTCTCAGGTATCAGCATAGACCGCAATTTACAAACTGTGCACGGGTCTCACAACCTGAGCTCGACACTCATAGGTATGAAGCTCTTGAATTCCAATTACGAGATCCTTGGTCAGTCTGTGTATTGTGCTCTGTACTCAGGTTGAGCTTCATGGATGCCTGCATGACCCCTTATTTAGAAGCTGACCTGCAGTACCCAAGAACAGCCACTACATCATGTAAGGGGGATCTGTGCTGTTTCAGCTCTATACACTGTTTAATGATCCATGCTGTTCCAGCTCTATACACTGTTTAATGACCTGTGCTGTTCCAGTTCTATACACAGTTTAATGATCTATGCTGTTCCAGCCCTATATACTGTTTAATGGTCTGTGCTTTTCCAGCTCTAAACACTGTTTAAGGATCTGTGCTGTTCCAGCTCTATACACTGTTTAATGATCTGTGCTCTTCCAGCTCTATACACTGTTTTATGATCTGTGCTATTCCAGATCTATACACTGTTTTATGATCTGTGCTATTCCAGCTCTATGCACTGTTTAAGGATCTGTGCTGTTCTAGCGCTATACACTGTTTAAGGATCTGTGCTGTTCCAGCTCTATACAATGTTTACCTTAGCCCACCAAGAAACCAGGAAAAATGAATCTTGTGCTTCCGGGGATCAGGACCTACTGATCTGATCTAAGGATACGTCATAAATATTGGAGTCCCTGACAAACCTTTTACTATATGCTACCACCTATGGCTCAGAACATTACGCATGTGCCTGGCATTATATGACAAATCTTTTTTTTAATTTTTATTTTTATATAGCGCTAACATATTCCGCAGCGCTTTTACATTCATCAGGAACACTCTCCCCATTGGGGCTCACAATCTAGAGTCCCTATTTGTATGTCTTTGGAGTGTGGGAGGAAACCGGAGAACCCGGAGGAAACCCACGCAAACACGGGGAGAACATACAAACACCTTACAGATGTTGCCCTTGATGGGATTCGAACCCAGGACCCCAGCACTACAAGACTGCAGTGCTAACCACTGAGCCACCACAAGACTGCAGTGCTAACCACTGAGCCACCACAAGACTGCAGTGCTAACCACTGAGCCACCACAAGACGGCAGTGCTAACCACTGAGCCACCACAAGACTGCAGTGCTAACCACTGAGCCACCACAAGACTGAAGTGCTAACCATTGAGGTACCACAAGACTGCAGTGCTAACCACTGAGCCACCACAATACTGCAGTGCTAACCACTGAGCCACCACAAGACTGCAGTGCTAACCACTGAGCCACCGTGCCGCCCCGACATACACCCAATATTCTGTATCTCTAGTATAGAGCTACTAGTAATAAATGTGGCCACTCACAGTAATACATAAACCATGGGGAACGATCTATTGAGGATGTTACAAAGCGGAGTTTAATGCGGGGATAGATCATATTTTGTCATTATGTATTACATTCTCTTCTTTCAATGAGCTACAAAGAAGCGATTGAAACAAATGACAGATTCAGCTCAGCTACATCAAAATCAGATGACAAGTGCAAATCTCCCGCACAGCTAATACGGGGGATGCCAAGGAAACCAGGGCTAAATATAGAGCGGTATTTAACGGGAGGGCAGCGCAGTTTATATAACGTTTATTACGCATTCATGAAATTGTCTTTGCAAATCATCTGATGGTTGTGGCTCAGCCGCATCAGGCGGAGGAAGCGAAAAACGTACATCTCATCTACAGTATGGACACTTATACACTTCACGTGAAATAGTGCAGAGAAGAGACCCAAAAAAATGAAATAAGGGGGTCTTCTAATCCGAATAACCCTTAATTACCCTTGGGGGGGGGCAATTAGTTCATATTTATGGACGGATTTTTGCAATAGATTGTGAAACTTTTTGCTTCTGAAACCTTTATATATCACTCTGCATAGCAGACTGCAGAAGGAGTTAACTATGACTCCATAGGTGAGCTCCTTCTGGTCTGTATTGTTTATCCGGCTTCTCCTGAACCTTTTGCTATGTTTGATGATTTATGACTAAATCAGCCTAGAAAAGTTCAGCACAAAAGGGATGTGTCACTTTTTAAAGGGAAACATTCACCAGGTTTTTGCTTCCTAATCTGACAGCAGCAAAGACTCTGATTCCAGCGATGTGTCACTTACTGGGCAGCTTAGTGTATTTTTGATGTAATCTTTGTTTTATCAGCAGGAGATTATCATTACAGGAGTACTTTGGTTGTTTCAAGGTTTTCCAATCTCATCATTGATTGGCAGATATATTTTTTTTTCAAACTATTCTGAAAGTAGCATTAGATAAAAGAAAGATACGCTGATTCCAGTGATGTGTCACTTAGGCCCGTTTCACACGTCAGTAAAAAACAGTGACGTTTTTCACTGGCGTGTAAAACACGCACATGTCCCTGCGTGTGCTGTGAATCACGGCACACGTGGGTTGTCTAAGTGCAATCCGGGCTCCGTTTTCCGTGGCCCGTGATTGCACTTAGAAAACAACTCACCTGCGCCCGCTCCTGCTCTCCATGGTGCTGATCGCTCCCGCGGTGCAGCATCCGGCCGGCGGTGACCCCCGCAGCAGCTGCTTCCGGGTCGGCTGTGTCGCGCATAATGAATATGCGCGACAATAATGAGCCGGCTCAGAAGCAGCAGGGAGGACGGGCTGCAGAGGACATCGCTGGACGCCGGGTGAGTAAAAATGATTTTTATTTTAAAAGTACGTTTTTTTCTGGCACGTGTTTCACGGACCACACCACTGCGTGGTCCGTGGAACATCAGTGATGCCAGAAAAAAATGGACATGTCTCAGTGCGGCAATCACGCAAACGCGGGTACGCTGCACGGAGACACGTGCAGTGAAAAATCACTGACGTGTGAGCAGACCCATTCATTATAATGGGTCTGCGTATGTTAGTGATTCTGGTACGTTTAAAAAAAAGCACAAACGTACCAGAATCACTGACATGTGAAAGGGGCCTTACTGGGCTGCTTAGTGTAGTTTTGATATAAGTATTGTTTTATCAGCAGGAGATAATCACTACAGGACGATGTTGGCTGTTTCCAGGTAGTCCAACCCCACCATTAATTATCAGGTTTGTTTTTCCAACTAATTTGAAAGTAGCATAACATAAAAGACAGAGACCCTGATTTCATTGACGTGTCACTTACTGGGCTGTTTGGTGTAGCTTTGATATAATCACTGTTTTATGACCAGTAGATTATCCTTAAAGGACTATATAATGATTGTGTCACTTTTTAAAGGTTGACTCTCACCAGCTTTGTGCTACCTAATCAGAAAGCAACACATACCCTGATTCCAGCGGTGTGTCACTTACCGGGCTGCTTAGTGTAGTTTTGATATAATCATTGTTTTATCAGCAGGAGATTATCATTACAGTTACATTACAGTTTTCCAACCTCACCATTGATTGGCAGATATTTTTTTTTCAAACTAATCTGAAAGTAGCATAAAATAAAAGACAAGACCCTGAATCTAGCGAAGTGTCACTTACAGGGCTGCTTGATATAATAATTCTTTTATCAGCAGGAGCTTATAATAACAGGACTACTTTGGCTGTTGCACGTAGTTGAACCCCACCATTAATAGGTTAATTGGCAAAAAAATCCTACCAAAGAATAGCATAATGGAAAGACAGAGATCTCTTTCTAGTAGTGATGTGTCACTTACTGGGCTGCTTACTGTAGTTTTGATATAATGTTTTATCAGCAGGAGATTATCACTACAGGACCACTTTGGCTGTTATCAGGTAGTGTCAACCTCACCAATAATTGCAAACTTTTCTTTGCCAACTAATCTGACAGCAGCATAACATAGAGACATTAATACTTACTGTAGTTTTGATATACAGTGCCTACAAGTAGTATTCAACCCCCTGCAGATTTAGCAGGTTTGATAAGATGCAAATAAGTTAGAGCCTGCAAACTTCAAACAAGAGCAGGATTTATTAACAGATGCATAAATCTTACAAACCAAAAAGTTATGTTGCTCAGTTAAATTTTAATACATTTTCAACATAAAAGTGTGGGTCAATTATTATTCAACCCCTAGGTTTAATATTTTGTGGAATAACCCTTGTTTGCAATTACAGCTAATAATCGTCTTTTATAAGACCTGATCAGGCCGGCACAGGTCTCTGGAGTTATCGTGGCCCACTCCTCCATGCAGATCTTCTCCAAGTTATCTAGGTTATTTGGGTGTCTCATGTGGACTTTAATCTTGAGCTCCTTCCACAAGTTTTCAATTGGGTTATGGTCAGGAGACTGACTAGGCCACTGCAACACCTTGATTTTTTCCCTCTTGAACCAGGCCTTGGTTTTCTTGGCTGTGTGCTTTGGGTCGTTGTCTTGTTGGAAGATGAAATGACGACCCATCTTAAGATCCTTGATGGAGGAGCAGGGGTTCTTGGCCAAAATCTCCAGGTAGGCCGTCCTATCCATCTTCCCATGGATGCGGACCAGATGGCCAGGCCCCTTGGCTGAGAAACAGCCCCACAGCATGATGCTGCCACCACCATGCTTGACTGTAGGGATGGTATTCTTGGGGTCGTATGCAGTGCCATCCAGTCTCCAAATGTCACGTGTGTGGTTGGCACCAAAGATCTCGATCTTGGTCTCATCAGACCAGAGAACCTTGAACCAGTCTGTCTCAGAGTCCTCCAAGTGATCATGAGCAAACTGTAGACGAGCCGTTGACATGACGCTTTGAAAGTAAAGGTACCTTACGGGCTCGTCTGGAATGGAGACCATTGCGGTGGAGTACGTTACTTATGGTATTGACTGAAACCAATGTCCCCAGTGCCATGAGATCTTCCCGGAGCTCCTTCCTTGTTGTCCTTGGGTTAGCCTTGACTCTTCGGACAAGCCTGGCCTCGGCACAGGTGGAAACTTTCAAAGGCTGTCCAGGCCGTGGAAGGCTAACAGTAGTTCCATAAGCCTTCCACTTCCGGATGATGCTCCCAACAATGGAGACAGGTAGACCCAACTCCTTGGAAAGGGTTTTGTACCCCTTGCCAGCCTTGTGACCCTCCACGATCTTGTCTCTGATGGCCTTGGAATGCTCCTTTGTCTTTCCCATGTTGACCAAGTATGACTGCTGTTCACAAGTTTGGGGAGGGTCTTAATTAGTCAGAAAAGGCTGGAAAAAGAGATAATTAATCCAAACATGTGAAGCTCATTGTTCTTTGTGCCTGAAATACTTCTTAATACTTTAGGGGAACCAAACAGAATTCTGGTGGTTTGAGGGGTTGAATAATAAATGAGTCTGAATAACCTTTTCACAATTTAAAAAAAAAAAAAATAATAAAGAAATAACATTCTTTTTTGCTGCAGTGCATTTCACACTTCCAGGCTGATCTACAGTCCAAATGTCACAATGCCAACTTAATTCCGAATGTGTAAACCTGCTAAATCTGCAGGGGGTTGAATACTACTTGTAGGCACTGTATATATATACACACACACACAATATATCACAAAAGTGAGTAGAGTCCTCTCACAGTTTTGTAAATATTTTATTATATTTTTCATGGGTTAACACTGAAGATCTGACCCTGTGATACAATGTACAGTGTCAGTGTGCAGCTTGTATAACAGGGTACATTTGGTGCCTTCTAAATACCTCAACACAGCCATTAATGTCTAAACCATACAGAGCAAAAGTGAGTACAGACCTAAATGAAAAAGGCCAAATTGTGCTCAACTAGTCATACTCCCTCTCCGATATCATGTGATTCATCAGTGTTACAAAGTCTCAGGTGTGAATGGGGAGCAGGGGTGTTATATTTGGTATTATCTCTCACACACTCTCTCATACTGATCACTGGAAGTTCAGCATGGCTTCTCATGGCAAAGAATTCTCTGAGGATGTGAAAAAAAGAATTGTTCCTCTACATAAAGATGCCCGAGGCTATAAGAAGATTGGCACCACCCTGACACTGAGCTGCAGCACGGTGGCCAAGACCATACAGTGGTGCCACAAGACAGGATCCACTCAGAACAGGCCTCGCCATGGTGGACCAAAGAAGTTGAGGGCATATGTTCAGTGTCATATCCAGAAGTTGTCTTTTCAAAATAGACATACGATCGCTGCCAGCATTGCTGCAGAGGTTACAGGGGTGGGGGATCCGCATGTCAGTGCTCAGACCATACGCCGCACACTGCATAACATGATCTGCATGGCTGTCATCCCAGAAGGAAGCCTCTTTCAAAGATGATGCATAACACAGGTAGAAGAGAAGACCGGGCTCATGCCGCGCTAAAAACTACTGATGCGTGTAAATTAAAAGATTTCTTTTTTATTGGACAGTTTTAGAGACATCCGTCTCCTTCCTCAGGAAAAGAAATCAACGTTGATTTCTTTTCCTGAGGAAGGAGACGGATGTCTCTGAAACGCGTAGGAACTGTCCAATAAAAAGGACATCTTTTCATTTACATGCATCAGTGGTTTTTAGCGTGGCATAAACCCGGTCTTCTCTTCTACCTGTGTGATACAAAATTCCTCTCCCGGGGCTGCAGCTAAACCACCGGGCACTCACAGGCTATCATAAGGGGTTGTGACTGGCACAACCTCACCAGGTGAGTGCTTCTGTGTCTTGTCTGTCCACCCTCATACCGGGTAAGACCCTATTGCGCTTTTTTCCCCTTTACAGTTTTACAAAGATGATGCATAAGAAAGCCGCAAATAGTTTGCTGAAGACAAGCAGACTAAGGACATGGATTACTGGAACCGTCCTGTGGTCTGATGAGACCAAGACAAATTATTTGGTTCTGATGGTGTCAAATGTGTGTGGCGGCACCAGGTGAGGAGTAGAAAGGCAAGTGTGTCCTGTCTACAGTCAGGCATGCTGGTGGGAGTGTCATGGTTTGGGGTTACCAAAGCTTAAAGTAAGGCAAGAACCAGCCAACAACTTCATATAAGGCACAATAATTTCCAGGTCATGTACATTTTTTTTCTTTGGGGGAGGGGCATGGTTGTCCTGTTAAAAAAATTAACCCTTGGGATTTATGAGACTATAGAGAACAGAAATGAGCAATTATTACACACAGTAGATGGCGGCCGGTGACTTTGGTCTTATTACTAGTCCCCTATGTGACATATTGTACAGGAATCATGGGACAGACCTGGACATAATAGTCACCGAAGGATTATGAACAGCTCCTCGAAATCATAATTAATATCTGTAACTCAATTTGGTTTTATCATTACATCATGAATGATTCCCTCAATATATTTCCCTGACCCCGGCTTCTGGTACAGGATATAATTTGCAGTCGGAGGTATTACTCTCAATACTTCATCTTGTAATTATTATTTTTTTCTCTCCTCCAGAGCCGTACGGTAAATTACAACCATCGGGTGAACGCGCTGGTAAAGTTTTCATATTTACTGCTTGTACCTGCTCTTGGACGTTCATCTAGGTTTCTTTTGCGCCATGCCGGCAACATTTAGTCTTTATAATGAATTTAAAGAAATCCGTAGATTTAGTGCCTGAACGAAAACATCCAGAGAGCCCATTGCTTTGCGTATAAATTACCTTTTTACTACTCTTTGGATAACTTAAAGGGAATGTCCATTCTTGAAATAGGTTTACAAGACTTGGAGTTTGATGACCTCTCATCAATATCAGATCGTTTGGGGTCCGACAGCCGACATGCTCACTGATCAGCTGATTTCAGCTCCAACAGTGAATGGATGTACGTATTGTATGTAGGCAGAACTCTGTGCATTGTGTTGTGGCGATTCTCATTGCTGGATATCCTATACAAGAGATTGTGAGTAGAGATGAGCGGACCCATGGAAGTTTCGGGTTCTGTGGGTTCAGCCAGACTTTAGATAAAGTTTTGTTCTGGACCTGAACTTGATCCGGAATCATTGGAAGTCACTGGTTGGGTAGTCCTGGTCTTTGCCCACATACAGCCGCCAGAAACAGAACACTTCCAGGGTGAGAGGGCAGAATATTTTTTTTTGTACACACTACACCCAATAACGCTGATTTTACCCCCGATGCAAGCTTTTTAAACACTGCAAGCGTGCTCCCACTGGGCTAAGCACAAAGTGTACCCAAGCACAGCGATGCTCATATGAGTGGTTTGCATATGTACAGCACCCAAACTCCGAACTCAAACACTGATTTTTTTTTTGGCAAAGTCTGTGTGTGGTACGAACACCGAACCTTAAGGATCGGGTCCGCTCTCTCTAAGTGTGAGTAGAGATGACCATACCTGAGATTCAGTGTTCGTGCCAAACACAGACTTGTTATGATCCGATGTTCAATGACTACAATGAGCACAATCCACCAGAGTCATAGGTAATAACGTACCGACCGCAAACCCTGAACTTAAGAACACACTATACCTGACAATCCTAGATGCCTCAAACCAGCCGGAGGACTACATAACCTACAAGGCAGAAAGTGAAAAGAAACTATCCTGCCTCAGAACAGATTTCCCAAAAGAAAATAGGCAGCCTCCCACATGTACTGACAGTGAGCGAAGATGAACAGACATACACAGTAAGAGCAAGATGAAGCAAAGAGAGGCCACTCTATACTAAATACAAAAGACAGGAGGGACAAGAGACAGAATCCTATAGTCTCTGAAATTTCAGACAACTGACAGAGATAAACAGCCAGAACATACCTATATCCAAAATCAAGGTTTGAGCTGCAAACCAGGTGTGTAGAACTGAGGAACAGAATCTAACCACTAACCTCAGCGACCACAGGAGGGAGTCCAAGAGCGGAACTCCACCAGACAGTATTCACAACACAGACTATAGAAAACAGAGTTCGGGTTCGGAGTTCGGATGCTTTACGTATGCAAACCACTTACACGAGCATCACTGTGCTCAGATACGCTTGTTGCTCAGCCCAGTGCTGTGTTTTCGACGGCTCTCACTGGGGGTAACAACAGCGTGATTGGATGTAGTGTGCACTCCAAAAAAAAAAATGGACAAACTCCGCCCAAAAAATGGACAAACCTGGAAGTGATCTTTTTATGGTTGGCTGCATGTGGGCAGAGACCCGAACTGCCCTATCAGTGACTCCATATGTGGTATCCACAGGAAAATATCATGACATTTTCTTATCATTATTGTCACACTGCAAACTCACAGGAACAAATGGTAAGAGACTAAAGAGAAAGCAAGAGAAGTAAGGCAGCAACAAAAGGACAATAAGGGGCAACATCACAATTGCTCCAAGCAATAAAGTACTATAACTCTCCAGACCAGTAAAGACTAGCTATAGCTGGCATTAATAGAATTGTCCAGCCAGCATATATAGGAGGGAGCGGATGTGACTGGCTCCCCCACATGTCATCAAAGGAGACTAACAAGCAGCCCAGCAGGGATTAACTTTTGCTAGCCTGCCTATGAACAACAAGTCCGTGGGTCGACGCCCCAGTCTCCCTGCACTGATCATAGACATCAGAGAAGTTATCACACCACAGGTCTCCACAGATCCTGATGCCGCCATGACAGTTGGCGATGCCCGCAAAAACCTCCTTATGACAGCTATAGAAGCATGCAATGTTAAAAAAGCAACCCTCTATGCATTTCTTTAAAAATCAGATACATGGGGCGGTACCTGAAGGACCCTTGAAGCATGCATGGGTGTCCTATTATTTTTTAATACTTTCATGAGCATATCGCCTGATACAGTTTCAAGATATACCGTATTTCTTGGATTAACAGGAAAACTTTTCCTCCCAAAATTTTGGGAGGAAAATGAGTAGTGCATCTTATAATCCGAATGTAGCTTACCGGGGGTAAGGGGGGAGTAGAGCGAGATCACATGATGCAGGGGCAGTGGAGATGCTGTGGATGGTGCGCTGTGCTGTGGGCTTGCTTCTGGCTTACTGGGGGCGGTGCGCTGTGCTGCAAGCTGTGCTGTGGGCTCTGAGGCAGGGGGCCGCCATTATGAAAATGTGGGGGTTTCAAATAATGGTGCCCAGAGTTGGCGCATGCGCAGATGGAGCTCTTGGCTCAAGATCTCATCTGCGCACACACTGCCTCTGGCCCATTGATATCCCTGCAGCGGACTTAAGTAAAATGGCGCCTGGAGGTGGCGCATGCGCAGATGAGATCTCTGTTTGTCATTGAGGTGATAGGTCAATCTGTGCACGCGACGAATTTGGCGCCTTTACTTTGAATACTGCATCGTCAACAGTATCTGGATGTTTCTCCTGCCTCAGCGAGCATATATAACATCCGCCGTTCCACCCGCAGCATTGCCCTACTCCACCATCGCCCCTGTCTCCTGTGACCCTGCTCCACCACCACTGCCGCCCCCCTCCGGTAAGGCACCGGATCCACTGGATTATAAGACGTACCCCATATTTTTTCCCCTTTTTCTTTTTCTAAATTTGGGGTGCATCTTATAATCCGGTACGTCTTATAAAACGATAAATATGGTCTGTAAATATTTGCTATATATTAGTCACCTAAAAACGGCACAAAAGCCAAGTAACTAATGATACCACAGCACAACCATACATTTCTATAGCAGTGACAGTGTTATTACACTTGCTCTGCATCAGGTGACAGTTGTCGTTTGTCGTTAGGCATTGCTCTTTAAGCAGTTGCCCATTATGTATTGAGACATACTGCACATTTTAGAATTCCCTTTGCCTCCATGTGCGGTTTAGTACAAAACATTAGCAATAATTCTCTCTCCGGGTTAAAAATCCGCCATGACGCCCTTTTTTGATTTCTGATTGTTGCGAGCTGCAAAACCCTGAATCTCAGCCTCTGCATTACACCGGTTACAAATGAATTTGCCTTTGTGCAAACGTGTGTTTTTCACATCCTGCTGTGGCACGCGTACCGGAGAATGAACAGAGCATAAAGGATTCAGCAGATCAAGGGGAAAAAAAAAATGAAAGGCAGAGGTAGATTAGTGGGTATAAAAATATAGCAGCTTTATGTCTGGAGAGATGTACCCACACTTGCTAAAAATGAAATGAATTTAGAGAAAAAAAAAAAAATACTCTGGGAGCTTCCATGCAAGAGGAAAAAAACAACAAGCTGTTATTTTCTACAAAATTGGCCTCTCGTTGAAGTACTAGGGAGGAGGGGGAGGCGGCGCCGGTGGTGGTGGTGATGGTGGGCGGGGGTGAGGCACTGAATAATAAAGAATTTGTAGTTTTTGTGTTATAAACACAGCAAAACTGCAATAATAAGGTACATTTACAATCTATTTGTAGACCTGAAATGGAGAACTCTCTATTTATGTGTTAAGAATTAGGGAATTATATAAGTAGAAATTACCTCATAATAATAGGTAATGTTATCAGTACCATTCCCGTTCCCTTTCGTTGCGGGCAGAGACTTCTCATTCCCCCTCGTTGCACTTTATAATAGATAAAGGCCATGAATTAAAGACATCTACAGTACATATCCCATAAACCATTTTCAGTACTTTTCATTATGTGATACACATATTTTTCTAAGCGGAAGTCTTGTCCTCTGCATAGGCATGAAGTTGTCAGGAAGCACCGTGAGTGAAAGGCTTCTATGAGCAGTCTTTGCATTAGCCATTCCATCTACGAAGCGTCAGGGAGTGCCCAGGCCTTCAACCTTTAAAGGGGTGGTTCACTACTTAGCTTTACTAGCCACATCGATATAATGTTCAGAAGCAAGGCTTCTCTCAAATACCTTGTGTTGTCAATTGTGCCTGTGAGCGGCGCTATTGTGATCCGCTCATCGCCATCCTCCCAGGCTCCGTGACCTCTGATATCCTTCCAGTTGACCCAACCTCACTGAGGCCGGCCCCAGTCTTTGTGAGTGACTCGGCTGTGAGCGGAGATTCACAGCTGAGCATCTCTCGCGCCCCCTCCTTCACTGCAGAGCGCCGCCAGCAGGAGCGATATTGGGCTGTGACATGCTGTGAAACTCCGTCCACAGCTCAGTCACTCACAGAGTGACTGAGCCCAGGTATCCCTAGTGTTTGGCCCTAAATAGGGAACAGATGGGATGAGCTCTTCGTCAACCCCACTAAACACTAAAGGAATACACAGGAGGACATACAGAGGAAAATGCATGAACTACTTATCCACAGATGACTCAAGCAGAAGTTCAGCCGAGTTTTCAGAAATGATACAACAGAGCAGTACAAGCCACCTGCTCACAACCAGAGCTACAATGAACTGAATAATATCACCATCGCCAGTCCAAAGCAGCATCGCTCTGATCAGGAGAAATGCCTCGTTACTGGTACAGCCACTGCTCTGTCGGCTGTAACAGGAACTATGTCACGATAGCAACAGGAGTCATCACATGACCTTGTGCTACCATGACAACCATCGCCCCCCCCTGATCGAGTCACAGAGCCTCCCATGGCCGATGGCCACACAGGGCCTCAGGAGGTACAAATCAGCAGACATGTGAGGGTATCACCACCCACTCAACTCAGCAGCCGGTAATGATAACCACTTCATGATTTAGGATGTACCGTTACGTCCTTGGTCGTGAAGGAGTTAAAATAATAAATCTTAAATCTATCTGAATAAATAATAAAAAAAAATAAGTTTTCAGACATTGACATGTCAAGGGATCTGAAGAGGGTCTACAAAAATTGTATATTGTATACTAAGTCTATTCATATAGTGCTATTTGACATCAAGTATAAATACTGTAGATTGGAAGTCATTGCATATCCTTGGTTGGCTTACGAGGACTATAAATCTCGAAGTTTGAGTTTTTTTGCAAACCCAGTTTTTTAACTGCATGAGAGGACACACACAAGCTAGGGACCCCAACGTAGAGAAATACTTTGGCGTAGTGTTGGGGCTCTATTGCATTGATCAATTCAGTAGCTAAATTTCTCTTGATTCATATGTTCATGGCAGTAAAGCAGATTCCATTTTTCACATTTTCACTCTTACATATAGCTATTGGATTTTTCAAGTCAGTATTCACACAGCAGTTTCTGCTATTTCATGTATTCCCCTTGCATAGTCACTGGTGTGCATACCTTATCTCCCCATTATGTTTTTATAAAGACATGTATTTTAGAAAAGAATCCATGTAAGAAATGTTAATGTGACACTCAGATCACTGCTGGGGCTGTTGATGTTGACGTTCATGTATATTATTCCTACGGTTGAGTTGTATCCAAAGTGTGGACCAAAAAACAACCAAGAATTCAGATTGCAGAATCGAAGCCTAAATCCTCAACAAATCCATAACATATCATAAGTCATAAAAGTCCATGATTTGGACAAGTTGGCGCTTCTACAAGACAAAAACATGCAGTAAAATTTGGGCATTTCTTTATATCTCGATAAAGACCCATTTTGAAGCATGAACCCAACAGCCACCGTAGTTCCAAGACAATTACAAATTTGCAAAGAACTTTCTAGAGAAGATAAATAGTCTCTCGGTCCGTCCTGCAGCTCTTCATATGCCCTTCACTGCACACAGGGAGCACAATTTATAGAAGTATAAATCATAGGGTAATTGGTTGGATGTTGGAAGTTTTGATTTCTGTTCCACAAATAACAGCAAAAGCTGAGTTGGAGGAAACATGCGGGAGATGGATGGAGAACGTCAGGTCAAACATATTAAGATTAATGACAAGAAAAGGAAAATCTCTACCTACAACTGGTGACTAGTGCCATTGTTCCTGCCGCCGTCATACGTGCCAATATTAATCTTGTGAATTTAAAAATCCCACGTGACCATAGGCGGGTTTTATCTGCTCTATATGAGAACACTAGAGCTATAAAGGATGTGCATTAGGTTAAGATCCTATTGGAGGCTTTGGATTCTTCTACCTATCTGTTGGAATATTGGGAGGAATATAAGGGTTTAGGACTCACGCACATGGATGTTTTACAATGTATTTATTGGTTGCATTTGCCTCCCTAGCTCCAGCCTTGATGTGGCACTGGACAAAATACCATAGCGTCTATACATTTTGTAACTTTGTATAAATATTTCATTAATGGATGTTGACTATTTTTTATCCAATTCTAATCTAACCGTACTTCTATACTTTTCCAAATCCTCACTCTAAATTCTCCGATATATAGGTGCCTTGTGATCTATGTTTTAGGAGGATTGATGTCATTGAACTGAAAGGGACCTGTCGCTAGGTTATCATACTCACCTATTAGGTGGTCCTGTCTGATGGGCATTGCTGGTCTTGATCTGGTAACTCCTCTCCTTTTGCTATAGCCATACTCCAACCCTGTTTCGTGGGGATGACGCGTCCTACATCATCCACCCAGTGCCTTCCATTGAGCTAAAACGCAGGCGCACGTCTCTCTGATTCGCTGAGGGCAGAGCAAAGTATTGTAGTGCACATGCGTGGGCAAATACGCATGAATATGCGCGTGTGCATTACAGTACTTTGCTTTGCCCTTGGCAAGGTAAAGAGAGGTGCGCATGCGCAGGAGTGTGAGGGGCAGACTGTGTGGATGATGTACAATAGGATGTGTCAGCACTGGATCAAGTCCAGTGACGCGCACACCATATTTTTCCAAAAATAATCCCTCCCCAAAAATAAGCCCAGGTTGATTTTTAGGGATTTTTGGAGTAGGCTTTAAATATAAGCTCTCCTCCAAAAATAAGACCTAGTTACTCAGCACCTCCAGTGCTTGGTTATGTCCCATGATGCAAGGTTATGTCACTAACATCATGGAGACATAACCTAACACTGGAGGCGCTGGAATAGGCATAATGTAGCTCGCAAATCGTCCTGCTGCTTCCGCCCACCATGGCATGGTAAAATCTGCCATGGTGGGATGAGGCAGCGGGTCCCACCTCCTGAGCATTGTCACCACAGGTCCCCACCTCCTGGCCGCTACTGCGCTATTATGTTTGCTTGGTTGATGCTCCCGAGTTCCACCTCCCAAATGCTGCCTCCCCTGTCCCACCTCCCTGCCCTACTGCGCTATGGTGGGCTTGGCTGTTACATCAGGATCCCATCTCCTGCCTCCTGAGCGCCGCCTCTTGGATCCCGCCTCCCGGCCAGCCCTGATCGCTTCTGCAGAAGCAGCCACGTGTGACATCATAACCACCATTCCCGTGTCTCTCTCCAGACTCCGGCCTTCTACCCTCTCCCGGCCACGTAGAATAGAAGAGTGCCACTGCCACACAAAGTGTTTTGAGAGTGCCAATAAGTGTTACCATAAGAGACAACTACACTGCACCAGCAATTGTGAATGTAAGTTAGGGTTAAGGTCAATAACTTTGAAGCAGGGCATACATCTTCAAGGTTAATTAAAGTATAAATGTGTGATTGTTATTTACAGAAAAAAAAAAAAATAAGCCTCCCCCAAAAATAAGCCCTAGCCCTTTTTTGGAAACAAAAATAATATAAGACCCGGTCTTATTTTTGGAAAAATACGGTAGGACCGGACCGACCCCATAAGTGTAATAAATGGTCTTTTTTATTATGGAGATCGGCTTGGGGGCATATATACAGCATTCTAGAATATTTTATTCGGGGAAAACCAGGAATGTCTTTGGGACTTTTTCATAGATACACCATCCGTGAAAAAACAAGGACATTCGAACATACACTTTAAAGGGTACCTGTTGCATCAATGAAAAACACTGAAAAAAAAGTACATGAAAAGTGGACGTCTGGATGAAGACTAAAGGGGGCTTTACACGCTGCGACATCGCTAATGCTGAGTCGTTGGGGTCACGGAATTTGTGACGCAGATCCGGCCGCATTAGCGATGTTGCTGCATGTGACACCGATGAGCGATTTTGCATCGTTGCAAAAACGTGCAAAATCGCTCATCGGTGACATGGGGGTCCATTCTCGATTATCGTTACTGCAGCAGTAACGATGTAGTTCGTCGCTCCTGTGTGACGCTGCAGGAGCAACGAACTACATCGGCCACTCATCTCCGCCCCACCGCTTCTATTGGGCGGCCGCTCAGTGACGACACTGTGACGCCGCACGGACCGCCCCCTTAGAAAGGAGGCGGTTCGCCGGTCACAGCGGCGTCGCCGGGCAGGTAAGTATGTGTGACGGGTCTGCGCGATGTTGTGCGGCAGAGGCAGTGATTTGCCCGTGTCGCACAACAGATGGGGGCGGGTACCCACGCTAGCGATATCGGGACCAATATCGCAGCGTGTAAAGTAGCCTTCACAGGTAAAAAAGTCAGTAGGACAAATCTGAACAAATCTCATCCAGTTGCTACAAAATTTTTCAGCATGTAAACTTGCAAGAATACTTTTCAATTTTTCCCATTGGATTAAAAACTGGAGTAGTATGAAATCTTTTATTTTGCGGGGGATTTTCTGTAGATATGGTGTAGGAAAAAAAAAGTATGCTCCTAATTTACATGTTCTCTTGTTACTGTGCGGAGGCTTCCTTGATCCCATGGCTGGTCTCAGTTTACTGGACCCTTGAGAGTTGTGACCGGTGCCGCTTGGATGGGCTGGGGAGCCATGGAAGCCAAGGGACAGTAGTGGCAGAAGGTGAATATATCTTTTTTTTAGATCAGCATAATTCGGTACAGATTTCCCAGGGGATTTTTCTTTTCCTTACAGATCTTGAAACAAATCTGCTGTGGGCGATCCGAAAATGTGAACTTCTAAATTTATACACAGTGAACCTTCAGAATTGTGATTTTACTTTTTTTATATGATAAGAAAAGAAAACAATGTAAAAACTGAGGAAATATTTTACAAGGTGACCCTGCGTTTCAGTTGTAGAATGTATAAGTTTTTGAAAAATAGGATTTCCCTTTAACTGACACATCTGAGCTCCACGTTCTCTGTGAAAGGTTAATGGAGTTGGTGGAATTGAAGCTTTCTGAAAAAGTTTGACCCTTGTGAGAAGCAAATGTGGCTCTACACACATGAATTCCTGCATAAAAGGAAACTGCAGGGAGCCACTCCGAACATTGTATGGCTGATTACACAGGACAATGGCTGGTAATTAGCTACTGTAGCTAAGACTTGTATACATCCTATGTGATAGGTGCAGAATGTCAGCTCGGGTGGACACCTTTCATAACGAATGACTATTGTAGCTATAATGAAAAATTGACATAAAGGTAGAAAAGGAAGCAGAATTTGAAAGCTATAGGGCAATATAATATATTATTATTATTATTATTATTATTATTATTATTATTATTATTAATAATAATAATAATAATAATAATAATAATAGTGTTAATAATAATAATAATAATAATAATAATAATAATAAATGGTGTTAACAATAACAACAACAATAATAATAATAATAATAATAATAATAATAATAATAATAATAATAATAATAATAATTGGTAATAATTATTATTATTGTGATGATAATAATAATACTAATACTAATAATAATAATAATAATAATAATAATAATAATAATAATAATAATTAATAACAATATCAATATATAATAATGATAATGATAATAATAATGCCTATGTATGATGAAAGAGACAATATTTATGAATATCTAGTAAATAATTCTATATATTTATTTGATTTGCATAATTAAAGATTTTAGAAACTACATTATTAACAATATTCCTTAGTACGGCTACTGTAATATAAAAAATCTATTTACAGTCATATGAAAAAGTTTGGGCACCCCTATTAATGTTAACCTTTTTTCTTTATAACAATTTGGGGTTTTGCAACAGCTATTTCAGTTTCCTATATCTAATAACTGATGGACTGAGTAATATTTCTGGATTGAAATGAGGTTTATTGTACTAACAAAAAATGTGCAATCCTCATTTAAACAAAATTTGAATGGTGCAAAAGTATGGGTACCCTTATCAATTTCTTGATTTGAACACAACTAACTACTTTTTACTGACTTACTAAAGCACTAAATTGGTTTTGTAACCTCATTGAGCTTTGAACTTCATAGGCAGGTGTATCCAATCATGAGAAAAGGTATTTAAGGTGGCCACTTGCAAGTTGTTCTCCTATTTGAATCTCCTATGAAGAGTGGCATCATGGGCTCCTCAAAACAACTCTCGAATGATCTGAAAACAAAGATTATTCAACATAGTTGTTCAGGGAAAGGTACAAAAAGTTGTCTCAGAGATTTAAACTGTCAGTTTCCACTGTGAGGAACATAGTAAGGAAGTGGAAGAACACAGGTACAATTCTTGTTAAGCCCAAAAGTGGCAGGCCAAGAAAAATATCAGAAAAGCAGAGAAAAAGAATGGTAAGAACAGTCAAGGACAATCCACAGACCATCTCCAAGGACCTGCAGCTTCATCTTGCTGCAGATGGTGTCAATGTGCATCGGTCAACAATACTGCGCACGTTGCACAAGGAGAAGCTGTATGGGAGAGTGATGCGAAAGAAGCCGTTTCTGCATGCACGCCACAAACAGAGTCGCCTGAGGTATGCCAAAGCACATTTGGACAAGCTAGTACCATTTTGGAAGAAGGTCCTGTGGACTGATGAAACAAAGATTGAGTTGTTTGGACATACAAAAAGGCGTTATGCATGGAGACAAAAAGACACGGCATTCGAAGAAAAGCACTTGCTACCCACAGTAAAATTTAGTGGAGGTTCCATCATGCTTTGGGGCTGTGTGGCCAATGCCGGCACTGGGAATCTTGTTAAAGTTGAGGGTCGCATGGATTCAACTCAGTATCAGCAGATTTTTGACAATAATGTGCAAGAATCAGTGACGAAGTTGAAGTTACGCAGGGGATGGATATTTCAGCAAGACAATGATCCGAAACACCGCTCCAAATCTACTCAGGCATTCATGCAGAGGAACAATTACAATGTTCTGGAATGGCCATCCCAGTCCCCAGACCTGAATATCATTGAAAATCTGTGGGATGATTTGAAACGGGCTGTCCATGCTCGGCAACCATCAAACTTAACTGAACTGGGAACCATTTGAATTTATGACAGCATTCAGTCTCTTTGGGAAGGAGTCTATTAGCTTGCCACATCTAGATTTCACAACATTTGCCTCCTGTTGCTTGCAATAGATACACATCCAAGCCGTCTTCACCTCATGCAGACTACAACTCAAAAATATCTCCCGGATCTGTGCTTTCCTTAACCACGAATCAGCAAAAACATTAGTGCATGCCCTCATCATCTCCTGCCACAACTACTGCGACCTCCTGCTCTATGGCCTCCCTTCCAACACTCTTGCACCCCTCCAATCTCTCCTAAACTCTGCGGCCTGCTTAATCCACCTCTCCCCTTGCTTTTCCCCAGCCTCTTCTCTCTGCCAATCCCTTCACTGGCTTCCCATCGCCCAACGACTCCAATTCAAAACATTAAGCATGACATACAAAGCCATCCATAATCTGTCTCCTCCTTACATCTGTGACCTAGTCTCCCGGTACCTACCTGCACGCAACCTCAGATCCTCACAAGATCTCCTTCTCTTCTCCTCTTCTCCTCTCTTATCTCCTCTTCCCACAATCGCGTACAAGATTTCTCCCGTGCCTCCCCCATACTCTGGAACGCTCTCCCCCAGCATAATATACTCTCTCCTACCGTGGAAAGCTTCAAGAGGAACCTCAAGACCCACCTCTTCCACCAAGCTTACAACCTACAATAACCCTCAGTCCAGTACACAACTGAGCAACCAGCTCTGTCCTCACCTATTGTACCATCACCCATTCCTGGTAGACTGTGAGCCCTCGCGGGCAGGGTCCTCTATCCTCCTGTACCAGTCTGTTTTGTATTGTTAATGATTGTTGTACGTATACCCTCTTTCACTTGTAAAGTGCCATGGAATAAATGACGCTATATTAATAAATAATAATAATGTATATGTTATTTGTTACCTATACTGTACATCTATAGATTATTCTATCTATCTATCCCTCTATCTATCTATTTATCTATCCATCCATCCATCCATCTATCTATTTATCTATCCATCCATCCATCCATCCATCCATCTATCCATCCATCCATCTATCTATCTATGCCTCTATCTATCTATCTATCTATCTATCTATCTATCCATTTATCCATCCATCCATCTATCCATCCATACACCCATTCATCCATCCATCCATCCATCCATCCATCCATCTATCTATCTATCTATCTATCTATCTATCTATCTATCTATCTATCTATCTATCTATCTATCTATCTATCTATCCATCCATCCTTCCATCAATCCATCTATCTATCTATCTATCTATCTATCTATCTATCTATCTATCTATCTATCTATCTATCTATCTATCTATCCATCCATCCTTCCATCAATCCATCTATCTATCCATCTATCTATCTATCTATCTATCTATCTATCCATCTATCTATCTATCCCTCTATCTATCTATCCCTCTATTTATCTATCCCTCTATCTATCTATCTATCTATCCCTCTATCTATCTATTCCTCTATCTATCTATCTATCTATCTATCTATCTATCTATCTATCTATCTATCTATCTATCTATCTATCTATCTATCTATCTATCCATCCATCCTTCCATCAATCCATCTATCTATCCATCTATCTATCTATCTATCTATCTATCTATCTATCCATCTATCTATCTATCCCTCTATCTATCTATCCCTCTATTTATCTATCCCTCTATCTATCTATCTATCTATCCCTCTATCTATCTATTCCTCTATCTATCTATCTATCTATCTATCTATCTATCTATCTATCTATCTATCTATCTATCTATCTATCTATCTATCTATCTATCTATCTATCCCTCTATCTATCTATCCCTCTATCTATCTATCTATCTATCTATCTATCTATCTATCTATCTATCTATCTATCTATCTATCTATCTATCTATCTATCTATCCCTCTATCTATCTATCTATCTATCAATCTATCTATCTATATATCTATCTATTTATGTATCTACCTTTTCCTAACAACAGTGTTATACCTTTGCAGAATACTATTCTGTAGGGTATTCAAGAAGTTTCTTTTGTGTTTGCCTTGAGGACTTTCAACAAAAAGAAAAAAGACAAGAAAAAAAGAAGATAGTAAATAATGGAGGGAATCAGCGGCTTCCAGGCAGAGGCTCCCATACCCTACTGTGATATAAGCTGGCAAAGTCTGTGTGAGGAAGGTGCAGCTACAGTACTACTGCCAAACCGACTCACACAGAATTATAAATTGTATACATTATGTGGGTAATGTGCATTATAATGTGTGTTCCTTACTTGCTGCTCAGAGTTTTAAAAGGATTAAGAAACCCCCCAGACGCAGCGCTACTTGTACACGATCACATTTCTACTAAACTTTTCAAACGCGGACATCGTTTTAAACTCAATTTTCCTTTGTGCCGCTTGATCCTTGTCTGTGTCTATATTGGACGGTCTGCCAAATGTGCAAGTTACTTGTTAATGTTTCCTATAGGGACCCGTGTTAGTAAGGATCTAGTGGTGAAATGTGAATAATCTATAATAAAGTACTTATCTGAGAAAGGAACACAATGTAACGACTCATTATAAGTGATTATTCTTATGTCTTTTCAACGCGACAACATACAGTTTACCAAGCTGAAACTTTTAAGGAGGAATTAGGAAGACTTTATTCTGATTGGTAGTTAAAGTAACAGTTACATCACGTGACTATTTCAAATTATGATTATTTATGGGAAAAGTTTTACATAAAAAGGATTGGTAAAAGTAGGGCTCCACCTACCTCCCAATAAAACTAGTAGGGTTCCAATTTTTTTTTTAATTCATCCTTTCACTATTCTCCCATTATATATGTCACAGTCATCTCCCTGTTTTTAGAGACTAGTGACAGCTTTTGGATTGGAGCCTGTCATCTCTATCTTGGATTTTACATTTAAATGTGGTTTCGTTTCTCTTGGTAAACAGTTAGTGTCAGTTTTGCTAGCTAGTTTTCCCAGCAGTGCAGGTCAGCTGCAGCTGCTCTGTAGCCACATCCTTTTGTGTTTTAAGTAGCTAGGTTTCCCAGCAATCCTTGCCGATTATATAAAACCATTTGTATTCTGGTTGCCTTGGTGGAAGAAGCTGCTGTGGATTCATTTTGAGACTTATCTTCTCCATTTCGTTTTGTTTCCCCTGTTTGTCTCACCTACCCACCTGTTATATTAGTGCAGTGGTGGTTCAAGTGTACCTTACCTCCTACTCTATAGGCAGGAATATAGTAGGGATTTTGCAGGGCTTCAGGTATTCCTACTCGGCGACAGGTGAGGAACCTGTACAGGATCTGGCTAGGAGTACAGGGTACAGCGCCAGGTAAGACAGGAGGTGCCTATCTACCCTATCACTAGTACCAGGGCCCACCTGTCATGTCCCCACCGGAGTCCGCTTCTGCAACTTCTGCTCCGATCGCCAGGTGACACCGTGTTCCCGCCATGGATAGTGCTGGTGATGGGAGAGGAGTCAGTGCCCATGGTTCTGTTGAGCACAGGCTCCGCTCATCCATTAGGCTGGGTTTCCCTGGAACCTGCGTACCACTGTCGTGCGTCTTCCAGCTGAAGTTGCCATCATTCACCTGCAGCCAATGGGAAGACACCACACCCTTCTTATTGCCCCCTCCTGTCATGTGACCACTGACAGAGATAGTTTGTATTCCTGGTTCTTGTGCTGTTTGTATTTTGATTCCTGTGCGCTGACCTTGCTTGTGTTCTGCTACTTTTCTGCCTGTTGTTTATGTACCTCGCTGCCTGATCCAGATTTGACCTCTGCTTCATTTGCTGATTACGTCCTTGCCTGCCGATTCTGTCCCTCTTCTGCAATTCCTGGTTTGACCCTGCCTGACGACTACTCTCATCGGACTGCAGCCTTCCACAGGTAGTGATCACAGGGCCCTGTGTAATACCAAATCCCTGTATAGGGATTAAAGGGTTCCAGGGGTCTAGGGGTCCTGCTGGGTGAGTGGCTTGCCTCTAGCTTGTCCATTACAGCCCGCCTGAGTCTGTGGATCCAGGCAGGCGTTACACCACCATTGTTATTGGTTCCCTGGTGTCTCCCTTGTCTATGGTGTTGAAGTGTGTTGTTGTTGTTGTACATTAGACATCCGTTGGTCTGAAGGTGCCCGCCACAAGTAAAAGCATGACAATATATAATTTAGTTAGTATCACCATAGGTAGCAATTATTTTTTATCGGAAAATTCATGATATACTTATTTTCAGTTGTGTCAAGTCATAATATGGTGACCCCTGTAAAGGTCTCTGTAATGGGGTCACCCATCTCAGAGACCTGAAGTTCCTGTATCATCAAAATGAATGGACTATAGTACTGAATTATTCCATGGAGAAAGGCATGAGAAAGCAAACTGATATCAAAGATAACGATGATGACTGCACAGTGCTTTTAACATAATTATCATGTAGATGATCGCAGTTCAGCTTCCCTAACTGCTATGGATGATATAGCTGGGAGAATAATAACAGCTCTATCCCAACAGATTGGGTTATTATTGGCTCTAACTGGACATATAATGTTGAACTGATGCAAAGTGGGCATTATAGTAGATCATAGATGAATAAAAGGTATAATGAAATATAAGAATCAAAATGCAGGCTGAAAGGAAGAAAGCAAGATGTTGGACTATATGGAAGCAAGGGCACTGTATGTAGGAGAAGAACAGAGTGTGATAAACCATCAGGTGGTATAACATAGTGTTTCTTTAAAGAATAAAATAGGCTGATTATTTTTCCCAGTTTCTCCATTTTAGACAGAAAGGTTTTATGTTTGTGTTCTCTTACACGTGCCTTCTAAAAACCTTGGATGAGATGCACCAATCAAAACAGGAACTGAACCCTCTTTCCTTGATGATGTATTTTACTACTTGTGGCATACATATAAAAGAGACGCCTAAATAGTAAGGATTACGTTTACTCCCATTATGGTACCTATAATGAACTTCAAAGAAATAAGAATTTAATGTTTATTTTCATCAAAATTCCTTTTCTAAAAAGGTTTGGTAACAATACCAGTGTCACATTAATCATATAATAATGAACAGTACCAGCATCTGGTGGCTATTAATGACTTACAATTCGGTCCATAAGGTACCAGCAAACAGGCTGTCATTACCAATATCTGCAACCTAGGCTCCAAATAGTGTCTTAGCCTAAGGCCCCCTTCACACGTCCGTGATACACGTGCGTGTTTGGTCCGTTTCCGTATATACCGGAGACACGGCCAAACGTGCACCAATGTTAATCTATGATTGTGGTCACATGTCCGTTATTTCATTATGTCCGTGTGTGCGTGTCCGTGATCCGTATGTGTTTGCGTTTTGCACGGATGCATGTCCGTTATCTGCACGGAGCACGCACACGTGGACACAATGAAAGTCTATGGGTATGTGCACACACGTTAGTAAACACGTATGCATCTACCTATAGTCCGTGTCCGTTTGGTGTTTTTATTTCTAGTGATGTCGGCTATTCTTTCTATTTCTGTGTATGTCGGTCAATCTCCCTGAGTCCGTCGGTCGGTCTCTCTGTCTCTCTGTCGGTCTCTCTGTCTGTCTGTCCCTCTCTCACAGTCTGTCGGTCAGTTTCCCCCCCTCTCTCATACTTACCGTTCCTCGATCCCCGGCGCGGCGCTGCACGGCAGTCACACTGCTGCGGCGGCTTTTACTATTTTGAAAAAGCCGTCCGCTCATTAAACAATCTCCTATTCCCTGCTTTCCCCGCCCACCGGCGCCTATGATTGGTTACAGTGAGACACGCCCCCACGCTGAGTGACAGGTGTCACACTGCACCCAATCACAGCAGCCGGTGGGCGTGTCTATACTGTGCAGTAAAATAAATAAATAAATAATTAAAAAAAAACGGCGTGCGGTCCCCCTCAATTTTAATACCAGCCAGATAAAGCCATACGGCTGAAGGCTGGTATTCTCAGGATGGGGAGCTCCACGTTATGGGGAGCCCCCCACCCTAACAATATCAGTCAGCAGCCGCCCAGAATTGCCGCATACATTATATGCGACAGTTCTGGGGCTGTACCCGGCTCTTCCCGATTTGCCCTGGTGCTTTGGCAAATCGGGGTAATAAGGAGTTAATGGCAGCCCATAGCTGCCACTAAATCCTAGATTAATCATGTCAGGCGTCTCACCGAGACACCCTCCATGATTAATCTGTAAATTACAGTAAATAAACACACACACACCTGAAAAAGTCCTTTATTAGAAATAAAAAACACACACATATACCCTGGTTCACTACTTTAATCAGCCCCAAAAAGCCCTCCATGTCCGGCGTCATCCAGGATGGTCCAGCGTCGCTTCCAGCGCTGCTGCATGGAGGTGACCGGAGCTGCAGCAGACACAGCCACTCCGGTCACCTCCACGCAGCTAATGAGATGAGTAGCGCAATCAGCTGCTGTCACTGAGGTTACCCTCGGCCACCGCTGGATCCAGCGGTGGCCGCGAGTTACCTGACTGACAGCAGCTGATCGCGCTACTCATCTCATTTGCTGTGTGGAGGTGACCGGAGCGGCGGTGTCTTCTGCAGCTCCTGTCACTTCCATGCAGCAGAGCTGGACGCGACGCTGGAGGACCGTGGAGTACGCCGGACATGGAGGGTTTGTCGGGGTTAATAAATTGGTAATGAGGGAATTTGTGTGTGTTTTTTATTTCTAATAAAGGATTTTTTCGGGTGTGTGTGTTTTTTTACTGTAACTTACAGATTAATCATGGAAGGTGTCTCATAGACGCCTGACATGATTAATCTAGGACTTATTGGCAGCTATGGGCTGCCAATAACTCCTTATTACCCCGATTTGCCAACGGCACCAGGGTAAATCGGGAAGAGCCGGGTACAGCCCCAGAACTGTCGCATATAATGTATGCGGCAATTCTGGGCGGCTGCTGACTGATATTGTTAGGGTGGGGGGCTCCCCATAACGTGGAGCTCCCCATCCTGAGAATACCAGCCTTCAGCTGTATGGCTTTATCTGGCTGGCATTAAAATTGGGGGGAACCGCACGCCGTTTTTTTTTAATTATTTATTTATTTATTTTACTGCACAGTATAGACACGCCCACCGGCTGCTGTGATTGGGTGCAGTGTGACACCTGTCACTCAGCGTGGGGGCGTGTCTCACTGTAACCAATCATAGGCGCCGGTGGGCGGGGAAAGCAGGGAATAGGAGATTGTTTAATGAGCGGCCGGCTTTTTCAAAATAGTAAAAGCCGCCGCAGCCGTGTGAATGCCGTGCAGCGCCGGTGATCGGGGATCGGTGAGTATGAGAGAGGGGGGGACACTTCAGTCAATCGGGGGATTAGTGGTCACCGGTGAATCCTTCACAGGTGACCGCTAATCAGTACTCGACACAGACAGAGCCGCGGTATGAGGATGAAGTCGGGTGAAGTTCACCCGAGTTCATTCTCATCGCGCAACTCTGTCTGCTGTCAGCCGACATTTATAAACGACATTGTGCATCACACACACGGACATTACACACGGACATTACACGTACACATACACGTTAATTCCACACGCACACACGGACGTTCTGCACACAAACACGGCTAGCATACGCAATTCACACAGGTGCCACACGGACCATAAAAACGGACACAAAAACGGGACACGGACCCGAAAAACGGCCCGTAACACACGTGCGTGTTTTTCACGGACGTGTGAAGGGGGCCTAAGGGGTACTTTGCACACTACAACATCGCAAGCCGATGCTGCGATGCCGAGCGCGATAGTCCCCGCCCCCGTCGCAGCTGCAATATCATTGTGATAGCTGCCGTAGCGAATATTATCGCTGCGGCTGCTTCACATACACTCACCTGCCGTGCGACATCGCTCTGGCCAGCGAACCGCCTCCTTATTAAGGGGGTGGGTCGTGCGGCGTCACTGCGACGTCACACGGCAGGCGGCCAATAGGAGCGGAGGGGCGGAGATGAGCAGGATGTAAACATCCCGCCCACCTCCTTACGCATAGCCGACGGGAGCCGTGGTGACGCAGGTAGGAGATGTTCCTCGCTCCTGCGACTTCACACACAGCGATGCGTGCTGCCGCTGGAGCGAGGAACAACATCGGACTGTCGCATCAGCGTAATTATGGAATTCGCCGGCGCTACACCGATGATACGATTACGACGCTTTTGCGCTCGTTAATCGTATCATCTAGGATTTACACACTACGATGTCGAGAGTGACGCAGGAAGTGCGTCACTTTCGACATGACCCCACCGACATCGCACCTGTGATGTCGTAGTGTGCAAAGTACCCCTTAGATTTGAACAAAACCTAATAGAAAAACACCTTGCACTGGTTAACGTCCACCTAAAGCGTAGGGTTAATACAGGTAAATAATGATAAACCATGCGCTTTCTCAAATCCTTCATAGTAGCCCGAGGTCTTCTATAATATGTATTCCCTTGTTCACTACCATTAAGGGTTTATGAACCTCTCTTGTAGTAGATTGTACAGTCAAAATGGGAATTAATTTTTAAAAACTACAAACCTCGCTAGAATTAGTGTTAGAATAGGTCCTAGACTTCTTTGTCCACATTATTTTACAAACAAACAAAAAGAGGATTCCTTGCACTCTTGTTTGTTAGTATTAATCTATATATCTAAGTAGAGCCCATGATCCGCAACTTAAGGAGAAGATGTAATGGCAAGGTAGTGATGGGATGATGATCAGACTGCAGGCCATCAAACACAGTATGCTAGACACACTTTGCGCTAGCTATCACGCAAATGTACACCATTAACGACGGTATACTTTTCACCTGCCTTCTGGTCCTGGAGGGAAGGACTTTGTCAGGGCCCTTCCCAGGTGATAACAACAGGGTGGATGGTGGCTGGGCACAAAGGCCACAATCAGATCAAATGCACCAATACCAGCAAGGAAAGTAGTAATCACTACTCAGGTATAGGGGAGGCTAGGGACAAAACGAAAAGCAGAGCAGAGAGCAAACCAGCAGAAACACAACTACTAACCTTACTAGGCAGGCACAACTGAAAATAACCAGCACTGACCAGAGAATGTGGCAGGTTTAGCTATCCCTCTCATGGATCAGCTAACACTGCTGAGGTAACTCCCTGTCTCCACCTTCAATCCAGAGAGGCAAGGGAGGGGGTGAAGAAGACGGAATAGAAGGAACCTCTCACCACCTTGTTGAACCAGAAGAAATGGCATCCCATATCCCCTGACAACAGCTGACACTAGAGGATCCGGCATCCCGGGACCTCTACACCAGTTAATTGCTGCGAGCGATGGCGCCTCACCTCCCAGTGATGCCACAACCTGAAATGAGTCTCTTAAAACACAAAACACAGCCAGAGTCACCACCTGCACTAGCTCCGCTCTCCGGAGGTGACCCCCCACTATTCATGGCCAGGGTGGGGCGATAGGTGACCCTATGGAGAGCTGGAGTATACCCAAGAGTGCGAGGGACTCGCTTGGGTGCAGAGGTAAAAAAGGAGTAGCCCCCCTGACCCACGGAGATCTGCCATAATGCCCACCATCATACAAACCGCCAGACCTAACAGAAGTTCATAGGTTCATTCTTCAGTTTTCTTACATAAGACATGGAATATGGGGATAGCGGTTGAGATGTGTGATGGTTAGAGATTAACAATAATAAGGATGACAGCGTTCCTCCGGGTGAAAAAACACTCAATTTCTTTATTCCATCTGTTGTGTAACAGCAACGTTTCGACCTGTCTATGACACCTGACTATGCTTGACAAAGACCAACAGGTCGAAACGTTGCTGTTACACAACTGATGGAATAAAGAAATTGTATGTTTTTTCACCCGGAGGAGCGCTGTCATCCTTATTATTGGTATGTTATTTCAAGTGATCCCTTGATCATGGACATGCGCTCCTGAGGTGCTGATTGTGCTGTTGCTCAGGCACTTGCGTTTTTTAACCAAGGTGCTGTGGACTTTTCTTTTTTGGTTAGAGATTAACAGACCTGTGGAAGTTCAAGTTTGCTGAGCTAGGCCATAATTTAGCTAACAGTTCGATTTGAGACCTGGACTTGACCCCGGACATCAAACCCCATATAAGTCAATAAGGACCCGATCTTTGTTAGCATACAAACAACACATGCACTTGGACAAAGACTTTTTTTAAAGTTCGCCTTCGAATCCGAGACCCGGAAACCATCGGCTTGTTATGAATCCCCGAACTTTACCATTTGGAAACACTCATCTTTAGTGATGATAATGGTTCCCAATTTTTTAGAACTTTTTTAATAAACCAAACACCTGAAAAGACCTGCGATAGTTCGGGGCCCTCTTGGGGATTTTGCATTGTGGTCCAAAAGTTCAAGAGGTCTTCAAGTTAAGCCACTGGGAATACTCCATTAAATACAGCATCAATTATAAGATATGGCAATAGAGAGAATTTTGAAAGAAATTTTCTGTTCTGCTCTGCTTGTTCAGTGGAACATTCGCATGCCATAAACCCTCCCTATTAATAGCAGATATTTTCCGTGTGTCTTAGAACACTTTGAGTTTGTGCTCTGTAACACCTAATAATTGCCTCCATGATCCATCTATCTCTATATATTCATGGCTTTCTTTGCACAAAGAAAATGATAATTTACGTGAAGCCATGCGGCGCTGCAACAGGCCCTTCCACGGGAAATTCTTCACGCTGTGAAAAAGATTTCAATCGGATGTAATTGCCATTTGAAATAAAAAAAAAAAAAATTACACAATTTAAAAGCGCATTAGCGCCCTCCATATACAAATGAACTGCTAAAATTATAATGTGAGTGGGGGAAATATCTGACATTAATGTAACACACATTAGAGAGCGGCAACACTAATTGTGTCAGAAAGTAAAAGAGATTGTATGCTCTGCAGAAAACCTCCGAAAATTGTATAGGTAAAAGGCCCAAATTTTCACACATATACACTGGTATATTCACCCCCGTCTTTACCATTCTACCAATGATCAGCAAGAACCTGCTGTCACGGTTGTCACTCTTGCTATAAGAGTTTAGTGACAGGTTTTGGGTCTGAGTCTCACTTTCACCCTGTGAGACGATGCTATTTAAATGTGTTTTCTTTTCTTTTGGCAGTTGCAGGGTTAATGGCAGTATTCTGTGCCAGCAAACAAGTAAATTACTAGCTCAGGTGTTTCCAATTTGGGACCACTCCCAGTCCCTTTATATACCCTGTATTACTAGCAGAGGGTGCCGGTTATTCTTGGTTGTCCCTTTATTTATCCCCTGCTACCAGCAGAGGGTGCCAGTTCTTCTTGATTCATTGTGATGCTGGTCTTTGTGGTGTAAGGGCTCATGCAAACGTAACTGCTGAATATCCTGCAGCGATTTGACAGCACATGTGTGCTTCAAATCGCTGCAGAAACACTGCATAATGGATGCAGTTTTTCTAAAAAAATTCTCATTTATTATATCAAAGCTAAAAAAGACTCATAGACAAAAATACATACAATGTCTCAACTGGAATCAGCCAATACAGGGGTAGATACATAGCAAAAAATCATCCTTCAATCACAGATCAATATACATTTCTCCTCCTAAACAATTCCTCAGAGGGAAAAATTGCAATTTTTCAAGGATTTATATATATTTCATACCGTTGTTCATATTAGATATTTTTTTAAAACAACTATTAAACTCACCGTCACACAGTGGTTTAGGAACTGAAAACAGAGACAAAAAGATATTTCGTCTCTATATCTAGTTCCAACCCCTATCCAGTATTAGAGACCATATACCCACAGTAATACAAGTGTCATCCCTGATAGCTCCTTTTGATAGATTTTTTGACCGCTATTCAACATCCAGATCACATCCACATCTGGTCAATTTAACAGAGGAAAAAACAGGGATGACTTTAAAACTAGGCACATCCTGGAATACCCATAGGTTATTCCTAACAGAACCAACACTCAACATATAGTGTACACTCATCTACTGAACTGTTATTTTAGATGCCATGCACCTTATAGAATGCCAAATTTGGGGTTAATACATTTTTGAGATAAAATTGACCCCTGGAATATATCAAATTGTATTTGAAAAGATGCAGTTTTTCTGTACAAAAAAAGCCGATTTCATGCGCTCTGGCTGCTGCCCCCACCAGAGACACAGTGGGAGCTGCATCCATAGCGCATGGAATAATTGACATGCTCATTTTATGAACGCACGGATTTGGGTCAAAATTTTAGCACCCAAATCGCTGCGTTCATAAAAGAAACGTGCACACGTCTCATGCACAATCTACATAGATTGTGCAAGGGGCGCAGGATGCATGCATTTACGCTGCAGTGCAATACACAGTGTAAATGCATGCAGTTATGCAACGTGCGCACAAGCCCTTAGGAGCTGCTGAAACCCATTGCTGGTGTGGCTGCAGTCCTGGTTCTGACTGTCTGTCTGTTTACCTTTCCCGGTGTGTTGTTTCAGTGCAGTGGTGGTGCTGCTGAAACCCATTGCTGGTGTGGCTGCAGTCCTGGTTCTGACTGTCTGTCTGTTTACCTTTCCCGGTGTGTTGTTTCAGTGCGGTGCTGGGGCTAGCATTCTTCACCTTCCCACTCCCTAGCCAGAGCCTATTGTAGGGTCATCTCAGAGCATCAGGTTCCGGCACTGGGACAGGTAAGGAACCTGTATAGGGACTCACTAGGAGTGCGGGGTACAGCGGCAGGTAAGTGAGGAGGTGTATATCTTCCCTCTCACTAGGACAGGACTCACCGTTGTTAAAGTGTCCTCGGTGTATCCTTTGTTAGTCATATGTTACCCCAGTTTAATTGTGTATTTGGCCTGATGCTGGACCTCCCCTAGTTCTTGCATGATTCTGAACCTCCTCTGGCCAAGTTTGAACCAGTAGACATTCAGTTCGATTGTTACCAGCGAACCGAACCTTCAAAGGTTCACTTATCCTTTGCTAAGAGGTTCAATGTATAAAATATACAACAAGTGTAAAGAATCTAAAGTATACAAATCATATTTTATTAGTGCTACCATTACTTCCAAAAACGATGGCTAAAATGATATTATTACTGTTATTATTGTAGTTATTACTTACTATAAAAATCAAAATTCCCAGCAACTTCTACTGAAAATAATATAAATAGGGTAAATAAATACCATAAATAATGACCAAAAACATTTGACACGTCAAAGTGCAAAGAGGGGCTACAAACAGGCGCTGTGGTATATCCACCTTTATTGCTGATTGATTGGTTCTGCTCTGTAGACCTTCTATGGATCTCTAGGCCGCTCTCCAAGAGAAGACGTGTTCAATGGAGCAGGAACGATGGGGCACAACCTTTGCTTTAGTAACGTTTTAGCACTTTAGACAAAAAGATGAAATTCTTTCTTTTTTTATGATAGGTATCGTATTGAATATTGCTACAAATACCAACTTATTTAAATACTACTGCTAATTAGATTATTTTCACATGTTGCTTTTTTGCTGCTTTTTATTTCTGCAGCAAAACCTGCTCTCGGCAATAAAAAAAGCTGCTTCCAAAAAGCAGTTTTTGCTGCATTTTTTTTGCTGCGTTTTTGCTGTGTCATTTATCTACATTACATGTTTAAAGAAAGTCAGTTTCATTCACCACAAAAGCAGCAAAGACAGAGCAAAAACACAGTAAAAAAAATGCAGAAAAAAAGCAGTAAAAAAGCAGAAATAATTGACATGCTGCTTCTTTAAAAAATGCAGCAGTTTTCCTTTTTAGTCAGGAAAAAAAAAGTGTGTGTGTATGAGATTTGTGGAATATCATAGCTTTTGCTGGTATTGTAAAAAGTAGCTTTAAATTTGCATTAAACTCATGAAAAAAAAGCAGCAAAAATGCAAAGTGTGAACATAACCTTACTACTACTAATACGACGATGAATAAAAATAGTTAAAAAATAAGATATTTCTGCTACATTTACTACTGATAAGAATAACACAATAAGTTCCTAGTAACACTTATTTTACTAAGAAAAATAGTAGAACTGAATACTGCCAATGCTACAACTACTACTAATAATAATAACAATATTTAGAATATAAATAATAATATTTAAACTATAATATTATTTTATAAATATTTTATAATCAATACAATATTTAGGATATAATAATAATAATACTAATAATAATAATAATAATAATAATAATAATAATAATAATAATAATAATATTTAGATTATACTACTACTACTACTACCACTACTACTACTACTACTACTACTACTACTACTAATAATAATAATAATAATAATAATAATAATACAATAATGATAATAATAATAATAATAATTATTATTATTATTATTATTATTATAAAAACAATATATTATTGATTCCAATACAAATGCTAATATTAAAACTATATAAATAATTAATATACTAAACTGCTACTATTAATACAACTGCTGCTACGGCTAAAAATCTTTAAAATAAGGTGCTGCTGCCACATTTACTACTGGTAGGAATGATACTATAAGATGCTATTATTAATAATGCTCTTAGATTTACTAATTATTAATTGATCGAGTATCGCAGTGCTCAAGCACGATGCTTCAGTCACCGCCCTGCATGTTTTGTGGTGTTTTTTTCAGCCACTAAACATAGGGACTGCCGGACAATCACGGTAATGCCGCAGCCATGTTGTCTACTGCTATTACTGTGATTATCTGGCCACAGCACATCATTAGTATATATAAAACTCGGTGACATGCAACTCGGCTCACTCTATGTCGATTGTGTAGGGAGAGCTGCTGGGGAAAGGATAGTGTATAAGAGGGATTATTGCCTTACTGTCCTTGCCGCTGCAACAAAAAAAAAATATATTTTATTCTCTAACAATACCAATCTTAGCTGCATTTCGTGTAGGAATTACTGCTGGAGAAGGGATAGTGTATTAGGCATCTGGGCAGGGATTCTAGCCTTACAGTCCTTGCTTCTGCAAAGTAAAAACAAATGTCCTTTTCATAGTTCAGTCTAATCTATTCTATCCTCTAATAATGCTGATTTTAGTTGCATTTAGTGTAGTGAGAGCTCCTGGAGAAGCGATAATGTATTAGAGGCGACTAAGCAGGGATAGTGCATTAGAGACCTGTAGGCAGGGATTCTAGCCTTACAGTCCTTGCTGCTGCAAAGAAAAAACAAATGTCCTTTTTAGATTAAGTCTAATCTATTCTATTCTCTAATAATATCGCTCTTAGTTGCATTAAGTGTAGTGAGAGCTCCTGGAGAAGGCATAGTGTATTAGAGGCAACTAGGCAGAGATTATGATCTTACAGTCCTTGCTGCTGCAATGTAAAAAATCTATCATATTCTATAATAATAGTATTCACAGCTGCCTTTAGTGTAAGACTAGCTACTGATGAAATTAATGGAGGGTGAGTTAGAGACTAGGCACGTGACGGCGACGAGGTGAAGGATCCATATAGAGACATTAGGGGAGATCAGGGTTCAGACAGAGGTTAGTGTTAGGAGGTGCCCCAACCCCACTCCCTATCATCAGGGCTTTCCTTTCTCTTTCCATCCCCATTTTAACCTCTGTGTTGCTCCATTAGCTGGACATCCCTTGTTACTAAATAATAATAATAAAATTACGTTTGCCTCCTTTCCAAAAAGTCAGCATCTTGGAACGCAAATGGTGTAAAAACCTGAAAAGTCACAAAATTATTAAACACATACAGACTAATGAAACATTTCGCAACATTTCATGCAGTTTTACCCTCCCTTAGTTTATATTAAAGTTGCAGCATTTTTCTTATAGTAATCTCTGTAAAGTGACTTTATTAATGAAAGGTCTATGCAAATGCTATAAGATGCTTTCACACATCCACAGCCAGTAATTTAGGCAATGCCTTCAGTCAATTAACAGCAAGTTACAAGTTTAACTTGCTGGAGGCACCTCTGAAGTTGTGGCACCCGGCAGAACCTGTGTGGAGTCTGCGCGCTGCTCTGGAGCCATTAAGGAGTTAAGTATGCTAATTAATGCACAGATAAATGCTGGTATTAAACAGTCACCGAGCTGTGCATCCCCATAAAATCACGAGACTAGAAATCTGATTCGGAATGTCTTAAGGCAGCTAAAAATGTTTTATTGCTTTATATAAACTTTTACAGTGTTTTATGGTCAGAATTGTCGCCTGTTAGTGCATGAGAAAGAAAATGCTCTGTGTGCACCCGCCGCCTCTGATGTATACACTGAAGACGATGCATAGGTAAACAGATAAAATGTCAGATATACCTGCCATGGCCAACCATCCAGCATTTATCATGTCCTGCCCCAAAGATATGATGCTAAATCCAGTCCTCCAAAGAGATTACCTGGCAGGCAAGTTATAGGAGAGCAGCCAAGGAGTAAGAACCAGCGAGAGTAACAAGGAGGAACAACTCCGAATGTTCCAAGGGTGAAATGTGCAAAATTTCTTATTAATTAGACCAGTATTGTGGATGTATGTCGTTACGAGGCAGAATCATAGTGTAATATTTTTGTTGATAAGGACAGTGATATAGCACATATAATCTAATGCCTTATAGTCAATATAATTGTAGTTATATTCTTATGCACAGAGGGAGTATTATAAAATTTATATTTTTGTACATTGGATATATAGGAGTTAGGGGAAATATTATAGTAGTTATATTCTTTTACAAAAGGGCAGTATTATAGTAGTTATATTCTTGTACATAGGGGCAGTATTATAGTAGTTATGTTCTTGTGCATAGAGGGCAGTATTATAGTAGTTATATTCTTGTACATAGGAGCAGTATTATAGTAGTTGTATTCTTGTACATAGGGGCAGCATTATAGTAGTTATATTCTTGTACATAGGGGCAGTATTATAGTAGTTATATTCTTGTACATAGAAGCAGTATTATAGTAGTTATATTCTTGTACATAGGAGCAGTATTATAGTAGTTATATTCTTGTACATAGGGGGCAGTATTATAGTAGTTATATTTTTGTACACAGAGGGCAGTATTATAGCAGTTATATTCTTGTACATAGGGGCAGTATTATAGTAGTTATATTCTTGTACATAGGAGGCAGTATTATAGTAGTTATATTCTTGCATATAGGAGCAGTATTATAGTAGTTATATTCTTGTACATAGAGGCAGTATTATAATAGTTATATTCTTGTACATAAGGGCAGTATTATAGTAGTTATATTCTTTTACAAAAGGGCAGAATTATAGTAATTATTTTCTTGTACATAGGGGGCAGTATTATGATAGTTATATTCTTGTACATAGAGGGCAGTATTTTAGTAGTTATATTCTTGTACATAGAGGGCAGTATTATAGCAGTTATATTGTTGCACATAGGGGGCAGTATTATAGTAGTTATATTTTTGTACATAGAGGGCAGTATTATAGCAGTTATATTCTTGTACATAGGGGGCAGTATTATAGTAGTTATATTCTTGTATATAGGGGCAATATTATAGTAGTTTCATTCTTGTACATGGGGCAGTATTATATTAGTTATATTCTTGTACATAGGGGGCAGTATTATAGTAGTTATATTCTTGTACATAGGAACAGTATTATAGTAGTTATATTCTTTTACATGGGGCAGTATTATAGTAGTTATATTCTTGTACATAGGAGCAGTATTATAGTAGTTATATTCTTGTACATAGGAACAGTATTATAGTAGTTATATTCTTGTACATGGGGGCAGTATTATAGTAGTTATATTCTTGTACATAGGGGCAGTATTATAGTAGTTATATTCTTGTACATAGGAGCAGTATTATAGTAGTTATATTCTTGTACATGGGGGCAGTGTTATAGTAGTTATATTTTTGTACATAGGGAGCAGTATTATAGTAGTTATATGCTTGTACATAGGGGCAGTATTATATTAGTTATGTTCTTGTACATAGGAGCAGTGTTATAGTAATTATTGTCTTGTACATAGGAGCAGTATTATAGTAGTTATATTCTTGTTCATAGGGGCAGTATTATAGTAGCTATATTTAGTTACATTGGGGGCTTCATTATAGTAGTCATATTCTTGTTCATAGGAGCAGTATTATAGTAGTTATATATTCTTGTGCAAAGGTGGGAGTATTATAGTAGATATATTCTTGTACATAGGGGCAGCATTATAGTAGTTATATGCTTGTACATGGGGCAGTATTATATTAGTCATGTTCTTGTACATAGGAGCAGTATTATAGTCATTATTGTCTTGTACATTGGACCAGTATTATAGTAGTTATATATTGTACATAGGGGGCAGTATTATAGTAGTTATATTCTTGTACAAAGGTGGGAGTTTTATAGTAGTTATATTCCTGTACATAGGGGCAGTATTATAGTAGTTATATTCTTGTACATAGGAGCAGTATTATAGTAGTTATATTCTTGTACATAGGAGCAGTATTATAGCAGTTATATTCTTGTACATAGGGGCAATATTATTACAGTTATTATATTATTTTAATTAAGGGGCAGTATTATACTATTTGTACATTTAGATCCAATTATGTGTCATCTGTCCACCTACATATCTCATATCTATCTCTATCTAACCTATAGTAAACAACTGTTGAATTACTGAAGACATCCCACATAGTAATTTGTGGTAGTAAGGCTCACAGGTCGAGACGACAGGCATAATACCAGAGAGGCTGATGGATAATGCACAGAACCTTGAGAGCATTTACTGGGAAAAACAGTTCCCATCTAGAGACAAAGCCACTGGGCACTGCCACATGCCTGGATGCTGATTACCTAAAGATTATATTGATGATGTAATAAAAACTCGCTCTGTTTAGCTGCACTGGGGCAACCAGACACAGATTACAGAGAATAAAGTCAGGAAGAATAAACATCGCGAGCAGCGGGAAAACTGCAGAGCGGCCTCCACTCATTACAGCAGCCTCAATGCCCCGACTAGAGGCAGCACAGATCAGGAAAGTCCTATATTGGGGTGCCATAGGGGAATTAAAGGGGTAACTCTTCCTAAAATATAGCATGGCCATATTGTCTTGTTAGGGCTGAGGACTAACAGTCCCATCTTCATAAAAAAATACATTAGTAATCTTTAAAGGGAACCTGTCTGGTCCAATATGCACCCAGAAGCAGGAGCAGTTCTGGGTAAATATTGCTAATCCCTGCCTAACCGTCCCTGTATCTAGTAGCATAGATAAAGAGATCTTTCGATAAAGTACTTCTGAAGATCTTTTATCGTATGTTAATGAGCGAGGGGACTAGTCCCAAGGGCGTTACTTCCCCTGGCTAGTCGGCCCCATTACCGTGTTAGTGCATCCCTGTGGGGGTGCTATCATGCTAATGAATGCCTAGCATCAGAGGATGATCTCACTCACCTCTCCACCGCCATACGCTGAATTTAGGCTCAGTGCACATAACCCCGGACTTTCAATCACTGTGGGGTTATGTGCACTGAGCCGAAATTCAGCGTTCGGCGGTGGAGAGGTGAGTGAAATCATCCTCTGATGCTGGGCATTCTTTAGCATGATAGTATGCCCACAGGGGTGTACTAACATGCTAATGGGGCCAACTAGCCAGGGGATGTAACGCCCTTGGGACTAGACCCCTTGCTCATTAGCATACGATAAAGTATCTTCAGAAATACTTTTTTCTAAAGATCTCTTTATCTATGCGAGTGTATACAGGGACAGTTAGGCAGAGATTAGCAATATACACCCCAAACTGCTCGTGGTTCTGAGTGCATATTGCCCCTGACAGGTTCCCTTTAAGTCACTTCATTACATTATCTTGACAGTCTATCCAAAAATTTTATAGGCTGCAATACACATCACAACCACTGGGTGGCTATATAAAAACACATGTAGCATAACAAACTCCCAACAGAGTATCCATTTTTTTTTATTTTTGCTTCTTTTTTAACTCCTTCACCACCTGGCGATTTTCCGCTTTTTGTTTTTTCCTCCCCTTTTTTCAAGAACCATAACTTTTTTATTTTTCAGTCAAAATATCCACACAAGGGCTTATTTTTTCCGGGATGAGTTGTATTTTTGAATGACATCATTCATTCTGCCCCATATTGTACTGGAAAACGGGAAAATAATTCCAAGTGCTTTGAAATTACAAAAAAAGTGCAATTCCACAATGTTTTTTTTTTTGTTTTTTTTTTTATATTTACCATGTTCACTAAACTAAAACTGACCTTGCAATGTGATTACTCATGACAGTATGAGTTTGTAGACACCAATCATGTATACTTTTTTTTATTTAGGGGGTGAAAAAAAATTCAAAACTTTGTCAAAAAATTGCATTTTTTTGTGCCATTTTCCGAGATCCATAATGTTCTCATTTATTGGGATCTGAGGCTCAGTGACGGCTTATTTTGCTCCCTGGGGTGACGGTTTTACTGATACCATTTTAGGGTAGATGTGATGTTTTGATCTCCTTTATTGCAATGTTGCGGAGACTAAGACAACGTCATTCTGGTGTTTAGATCTTTTTTTCTCGTTATGCGCTCAACTGATTTTGATAGATTGGGTATTTCTAAACTTTGTGATACTAAATATATGTATTTTTTTTAAATTGTAATATTTTCAATAGTGCAAAAAGGGGGCTGATTTGAACTTTTGTGGATTTTTTTTCCATATTTTTAAAAACTTTTTAAACATTTTATTGTTTTTTTTACTAGTTTTCTTAGGGGACTTGAAGCTGAAATAGTCTGATCAGTTATAGACCGGCGTTCACAGGAACTAAATAATGACAGCAACAAGGCTCATCAGATGACCCCTGGCTGTAATGACAACCCATCCGCACCTCGTGATTGCATAATGGGTCTGCCGGGGAATGAGGCGTTCCCCGCCGGCACACGTTAAATGTTGCTGTCAGAGACTGACAGCAGGATTTCCCAAGTTATCAGTGTTGGGTGGTTCACTAATCTGCTGTTAAGCCTGCTTTACACGTTGCAATTTCGCATTTGATATCGTATGCGATTTGCAACGCCCCCATCGTATGTGTGGCACGTTCAATTTTGCAGAATGTGCCATACCAACGATTAACCCCCATCACACATACTTACCCATCCATATGACCTCGCTGTGGGCGGCAAACGTCCATTTCCAGGAGTGGGAGGGACGTTCGGCGTCACATTGACGTCCCGCGGCAGCCGGCCAATAAAAGCAGAGGGGCGGAGCTGAGTGGGACGTAAACATCCCGCCCACCTCCTTCCTTCTGCATTACCGGCCGGGAGTCGCAGGATGCAGGTAACATCTGTTCATCGTTCCCAGGGTGTCACATACTGCGATGTGTGCTACCCCGGGTATGATGAACAACCTGACGTTCAATTCATGAGGAATGAACGACGTGCGTGCGATGAACATTTTACCGTTCAATCGCAATCGCACGTACCTGTTACACACTACAATGTACCTTACGATGCCGGATGTGTGTCACTTACGACGTGACCCCGCCGACACATTGTAAGATATATTGCAGCGTGTAAAGCGGACTTTAGAGGCACACATTGGCTGATCATAGGAGCCATAATGTGCCAGGAAAGGTGCAGGCTCAACATGTGAGCCCGCATCAAATAGAGCATCACGACCTATGATGTACTTGTACTTAGGGGTTAAACTGATCATCTCACACCAAACATCTCAGGATATCTTGAACCAGGATCCAATGTAATATAAGTGAAATGATTAAGCTCTAATCGCATCCAAAAAATGGACTATTTTGAGACATTTTCTAGCTGATGGAGCCAAATTTTAGATACACCTTAAAAATGGCTGCCATTATTACATTCATGCTTATCTTTTAGTGTCTATGCTCCTTGACTAACATGAAGTGATTTCAGTGCATGACACCAGATCTCCAAATCATACGACAACGCAATCGGCCTGGACATCATCTGCCACTTTGGACGCTGAAGAAACTCTTCTAAGATATGCAATCCTAGCATTGTACAATATTCACTGTATTCATCTGTTAGTCTATGTGTGAAAATGTCTGCTTGACTCGATTACTCCCTCTCTTTTTCTAAAATTAGCTCTCCCTTCCGTACCTGACACGTTAATTGCTTGTGTGTTTGTGGAGCGTTGAGGCTCTGCCAGGAAAGGACTTTGAACCGAGCATCAAAGCAGCAGACAGCAAAGTAATGCCGAAACCTCCTCCCGGCTCCACTAAGACCAAAGCTGGACTTACTGAGAGGACGCATGGAGGTCTTCAAGAAGGAAACACATCAAGTCTATGTGTAGGCTACATACAAAACAAGAAAAGAAGAAATCAGAATTGTAGCTGGGTGTAATCATCAAAAGCCAGATCCAGCAACTAAGTGACCTCAAATGAAGCACCCTGTCTTTATAATTATGCATCTTCACTATCATTCATCTATCTGTCTATCATCTATCTATCTATCTATTCATCCATCTATTCATCTATCTATCTATCTATCCCTCTATCTATCTATCTATCTATCTATCTATCTATTCATCCATCTATTAATCCATATATCTATCTATCTATCTATCTATCCCTCTATCTATCTATCTATCTATTCATCCATCTATCTATCCATCCATCTATCTATTCGTCCATCTATCGATCCATGTATCTATCTATCTATTTATCTATCTATTCATCCATCTATCTATTTATCCATCCATCTATCCGTCCATCTATTAATCCATCTATCTATTTATCCATCCATCCATCTATCCGTCCATCTATTCATCCATCTATTCATCCATCTATTCATCCATGTATCTATCTATCCCTCTATCTATCTATCTATCTATCTCTCTATCCCTCTATCTATCTATCTATCTATCCCTCTATCTATCCATCCATCTATTCATCCATTTATCTATCTATATTTCCATCTATGTATCCATTTCCTATCTATCGATCCATCTATCTAATCTATGTTTTATCCATCCATCCATCTATCATCTATCTATCTGTCTATTTTCTATCTATCCATCCATCTATCCATCTATCTGTCTATCATCTATCTATTTTTATCAATCTATCCATCTATCTGTCTATCATCTATCCATCCATTTTCTATCAATCCACCCATCTATCTATCCATCCATCCATCTATCCATCCATCATCTATCTATCCAACATTTATCTATCCATCCATCCATCTAATCATCATTCATCCATCCATCTGTCCATCTGTCTGCCTGTCTGTCCGTCTATCCATTCATCCATCATCTATCCCAATGTTACAGTTAGCTACAGAATATGAACTATTTGCTTCCATTTCCAATTTATTATCTTTAATCTTTCATTATAAAGACTTTTTAAAATAATACACTAAGGAAGAGGTCTTTTTAAAAAAAGAAAAATATCCATTTTTATTTGTTTATTTTATATGGAAACATTAACTAAAAAGGTCATGAGAGGTGGCAGTTTCTTTTAAATAGTTCCTTAAAGAAAGAAATATTGAAATGTAGACCTCTCATTTAGCGACTAAATCTATGTTAAAATCTAAGAAACATTTTGAGTCTTGCTCAGTCTATCGTTATGGACTGTTTGGAAATTATTACTTTATAATATACATTTAGGACCTGTGCGCACACTACGTTTTTTTGCCGCGGATTTGCCGCGTTTTTTGCTGCAGTAAAGGTGTGGCTTTTGCTTATAACCCTTCTGCAGTCCAGCAAAATCTATGGGAAAATGCACTCTGCGTTTTATTTTCCTATAGATTTTGCTACAAAATTTCTGCAGCTTTTCTGCAGCAAAACAAGAAGTAGCATGTCACTTCTTTTCTGCAGGGACCTGCGTTTTTGCCATAGATAATGGTAAAAAAACACAGGGACCAACCCGCGGAAAAACCATGGCAAACCGTGGGAAAACCGCGGGTGCATTTTTACAGCGGTTTTTGCCACGGGTGTGGAATTCTGCCAGAGGGTGCGGATTTTTCTTAAGAAAAGCAATTTTCCCAGTGCGCACAGGGCCTTAGATTGATTTTTTTTAATGCCTCAGCTCATTTTAAGATTTCAAGTGTCTCACTGAGGAAGCTTTTAGCTGGGCTGAGAACCGTCCAGGAGATTGGCCTTCCAAGATTGTCATCATCCATTAAATGTGTGGTATGAGTCTGTTCAGGGCTCCCCCTATCCATCGTCACACCAACTGCATCAAATATGAGGATCACATTGCCTATTTGTCCTAAGAAATATGGAAGGAGAGGCTTATCACTAGAATGAGGGAGTGTTGTTTAGGGTTATCCTACTTTTTTTATTCAATATTTCATTTAATTCTACAGCGCTTTACAGACATCATCATCCCCACACCCAGTGGGACTCACAATCTAACTTTCCAATCAGTTTTTGTTTAGAGTGAGGAAGGAAACCAGAGAACCATTAGGAAACCCACGCAAATGCATAGAGAACATGCAAACTCCTTGTAGATGCTGCTAGCTCAGGAGCCACCATGCTGCCCCATTTTTTCAATTAATTATGCAAAATGTCTTCTTTATAAGCCTAACTACAAGACAATAGAAAAAAAAAGATTAAAAGCTGATATAGTATATTACAAAAGTGAGTACACCCTTCCCATTTTTGTAAATATTATAAATTCCTTCTCTGGTGTCATGTGACTCATAACTGTTACAACAAGATCTCAGGTGCGAATGGGGAGCAGGTGTGTTATATTTAGTGTTATCTCTCACACACTCTCTCATACTGGTCACTGGAAGTTCAACATGGCTCCTCATCGCAAAGAATTCTCTGAGGATCTGATAAAAAGAATGGCTGCTCTACATAAAGATGGCCGAGGCTATAAGAAGTGTCTCCAGACCTGAAAGCACCCTGACTCTGAGCTGCAGCACAGTGGCCAATACCATAGAGCAGTTTAACATGACAGGATCCACTCAGAACAGATCTCACGATGGTCAACCAAAGAAGTTGAGGTCATGTACTCAGCGTAATATCCAGAACTTGTTGTTTTAAAATAGATTTATGAGTGCTGCAAGCATTGTTGCAAATTTTAAGGGGGTGGTGGGGTCCACCTTTCAGTGGTCAGACCATACAACGCACAGTGCATCAAATTGTCTTGCATTGCAGTCATCCTAGAAGGAAGCCTCTTGCTAAGAAAGCCTGCAAACAGTATGGTGAAAACAAGCAGACTAATGACATGGATTACTGGAACCATGTCCAGTGGTCTAATGAGACCAAGATAAACTTATTTGGTTCAGATGGTGTCAAGCGTGTGTGGTGGCAAACATGTGAGGAGTTCAAAGACAAGTGTGTCCTGCCTACAGTCAAGTATGGTGGTGGGAAAGTCATGGTTTTGGGCTTCATGAGTGCTGCCAGCTGTGGGGAGCCACAGTTCATTGAGGGAACCATGAATGCCAACATGTACTGTGACATACTGAAGCAGAGTTCTATTCTCAAACTAGGCAGTATTCTAACATGATTATGACCCCCAAATACACCTCCAAGATGACCAGCTTTGCTAAAGGAACTGAGAGTAAAGGTGCTGGACTGGCTAAGTGTCTCCAGACCTAAACCCTGTACACCATCTGTGCAGCCTCCTCAAATGGAAAGTGCAGGACCGCAAGATCTCACACATCCATCAGGTCTGTGATGTCATGGAGGAAGGAAGAGGATCTAGCGGCTCCTGTGACGCTTTAGTGAACTCCAAGCCCAAGAGAGTTAAGACAGTGCTTGAAAATATTGGTGGCCACACAAAATATTGAAACATTGGGAACAATATGGCTATTTTCACTTAGGGGTGTACTCACTTTTGACATTAATGGCTGTGTTGAGTCATTTAGATGGCACACCAAATTTACGTTTGTTATACAAGTTGTACACTAAGTATTTTACATTGTATAAAAGGGTCATATATTATCACCTGAAAAGATACAATAAAATATTTACAAAAATGTGAGAGGTGTACTGACTTTTGTGATACCTGTGTATAGTGCAAAAATGTAAACAAATTATAAATTAAAGTGATTATCTGTTAGAAATAGATTTTTACATGAAGGAACTTATCACCCCATGGATATATTCCCTGCTATAGACGTTCTTTAATCCCTATAATGATGTAGATATCACTTAACAGTTCATTATATTGGAAGAGATTAATGCCATCTGCTTTATTGTACGTTAGCTTTTCTCGCCATCTTAATACATGTTTCGCCCACTCGTTCTCTCTCTCTTTCTCGCTCATCCATATGGCGCAATACACATCATATCACATATGGTGGGGCCAATTTTCAATAATGATGGATACATCTGTAGACTTACTCTAGGCTCTCGTAAAGCCAACTTTATACTTTGTTCTCTTTGCAGTCACCTCTCAAAATCCCACGTAATGGATATTACCAGCATAAAAATAACAGAAGAGAAAAAAAAAACAACTGGCGCTGAGATTGTGGCTCAATCTCCAGCTCATGATGAGATAGGCCTCGTCCGGGTCTCCAACGTGGCTTTGTTCAAAGGAACTGACTCAGTGAGAAAGAGATAAAAGGCAACTTAATAAAGCCTGATTTGTTCTCTTCTTCCTTTGTGTTCCCTTTGTGTGTAGAGGACATTGATTATTCCTCCACATACATGTCATCTTCACTCCAGTCATCGCTATGGAGTTAGTAAGATATTACATTGGCTCCCACTGAAATCTCTGAACTTGAAAGCCATTACTAGAAATAGCGGAGCCCCATATTGAAAAAATCACTATGGAAAATTTAATACTTGGCTGATAAAAACCCATATAGATGGTTTCAAATTGAGTTTGTCCAATGGAGCAAAGTGGAGTAAATGAAAGAATAATTACAACCACAGATGATCGAATCGGCCAAGATTCAAATTCTCCACTTTGATTTTACACGATATTCAATATGCATTGAATATTCCTTATTATGTTCCGGGGTCTCTCTATACACCAGAGCCTACCAAACATTGGAATTTAAGAAAATTGTAAAAAAATACTTAACGCTCAATTGTTCCGCCAACTCTATAGTCTGCAGTCTATTCCTCCCTGTCTCACACATCTTCATGATCTCTTCTCTTAAGACTGGCTAAAAGCTTCCAGCTCAACTAAGCCTCTGACGTCACTGGAGTGACACACCTCATAATGTTGTGAGATCACGACATGAGATGAGCGAACCTGAGGTTCGAGGTTCATAAACTGACTTCCAAAAAAAACAAGGTTAGGGTTCGAAGTTCGAGAGAGTTACGAGGGCACACCACTCAATCGAGCAGTGCTGTGCTTGGGTATGAGTGATGCTCAGGTCTGTGTGAGCCATGAGCAGTGTTTGAACCGCTCATATTTGGGGTACAATCAGCATGATTAGATGCAGTGTGCACACACACACAAAAAAATAAATTGAAAAAACCTGCCCACCCTCTTCCGGAAGTATTCTGTTTATGGCTGGCTGTATGTGGGTGGACCGCTAAATTACTGACTTCCATTGATGTTCGGTATAGGTCAGGGTTAAAAACAGAACCTTATCTAAGGTTTGAATGTACCTGGCGAACCGAACCTCCAAAGGTTCTTTCATCTCTAATCACGACGTTGACCAGCATGGTGGTGATGTCCAAGGTCCGAACGAGCCGGAAGCCACGGCCTACAGTGAAAGGGCCAAATAGAGTGTGCAAGACAGGGGAGGAGAAGTGAAAAGGTGTGGGGGGATAGGTGGCGGGCTGCGTGAGTGGTGGAACAGGTGAGCTGGGAAGTGAGAATTTTTGTTTGTCTTTTTACCATTTGTCTATCCCTATAAGTTTCAGCCATGAGATGGCTAAATTGATGCAAATTAAGTTGAAAAAAAATATATTTTTTTACAAATATATAAAAACTAATTTTTTAAGAATTTAATCCTACTAGAATAAATTTGAAATTTTCTAATTAGTAAGCACAGACAACAAAAATCAGAGAGCTAAATCATATGTAGAGATGATCGGAACCATTGAAGTTCAGTTCAGCAGGTTCGGCCAGACTTTAGGTAAAGGTCAGCTCGGGACTCGAATTTGAAATGAACCCAATGGAAGTCACTGATTGGGCAGTTTGGCTCTCCACCCACCATGCAGCCAGCCATAAGCAGATCACTACCGGGGGGAGGTGGGGGGACTTTTTCCATTTTTCTTTTTTGGTACACACTACATTCAATAACGCAATTAATGCTGCCACTGCAAACTGCTCATGCACTGCAAGCTGCTCACACTGAGATGATCACCGACCATACCCGAGCACAGTGAGTGGTTTGCATACTTAAAGCACTCAAACTCCAAACTCAAACACTGTTTTCTTTGGGTAAACTCTGTGTTCAGTATGAACACCGAACTTTACTTTTCAGGTTCGCTCATCTCTAATCATAAAATAAAGTCTGCTATTTTGCTTGACTGGGTCATTCTTGCATCCCAAAGCACCTCGAAATTATTTTTGGAGAGGGGGTGTCACTGTTTCATCTCCTGCGACTTTATTAAGATGGCGTTTGTGGTAACAGGTAGAGAAATGACAGTGATGATTGACAATTTTTTTTTTAACATTACTAGAGACGAGCGCCATCGTTTTGAAACGGCAACTACTGGAAGATTGCGTATTTGTGATTGACTGCATTTCCTCCTATTTAAATAGCACTGGTACTCTATCTTTTGATACTGGAATTCTTAAAAGTATCTTTAATTATTTTAATGACTAAATAAAAGAGATAAAACCAAACAGACACATAATCTAAAGGGATTTAACATAAATATGTGATCTACTAGAAAATAACATAAAACATATACCATAACGATGACAAATGTGATATTTAACTGATTTGGTTCTATCTTTCATTTCATACCAATTTAACTTACCACCTTTTAATACCCCCCGATGACAAGGTATAGTTATAGCTCAAACTTACCGACGCTATAACATTATAATGTATATTATTTTATATGATATCAAATATGGGAGAATTTAGTATTTCAGAGAAAACAGAAAACGTTCCATCTGTATGTTGTCTGTCCAATACAACAAACTGCAGGTAAACCCACTATAATATCAAATCTTGTAATCAGGATGCACAGAAATAAGGCTCCGGAGACTTGTATGTGAATATCAGCCCTGCTACATCTGTCTGCCATCAAATGGAATCGCTCGGGGCAGGAAATAAAGAAAGATACAGAGCAAAAATAATGTAATATAATATCATCCAGTGCCATCAAGTCTGTGTCAACTCTTAGCTACCAAATGGATCGTTTCATCACAACTTTTGTTTGGGTGATGTTTTAGTTTTTCCCTTTTTTATGATCCAAAGCCCAATGGTTTGCAAAAATAAACGACACATTTTTATTTATATATATATATATATATATATATATATATATATATATATATATATAAAAAAAAAGGTCAGTGTGATGGAGTATTATATATATACATATATATATACATACACAGTATATATAAGGTCAATGTGATGTAATATTCTACACAGTTATATATATATAAAAAAAAAGGGTTTGTATTATATACACATAAGGTTGTATTATATATATATATATATATATATATATATATATATATATATATATATACTGTATATATGTATATATAAGTTGTATGTATATAACAAAGGTTCAATGTACCGAAATATAAAAAAACAAGGTTGTATGATATATACATATGCATATATATACATATATATATATATATATATATATATAAATATATATATAATCATTTAAAATAATGCAATGTGGTGGAGTATTATACATTTTTTTATATATCTGTATATGTATATATATATATATATATATATATATATATATAGACAGTATATATATAAAATATTCTACCACATTGAAGTTTTATTTTAAATGAATATATATATATATATATATATATATATATATATATATATATCTATATATCTCAAAAGGTCAATGTGGTGGAGCATACCACATATTGTAAAAATATTTATGAAATAGAGGTAATAAGATATGTAACATATTCCATCACATTGACGTTACATGGTCGTCCACAGTATATACACCCATCTATACTGAGCAGTTTTGTTTTTTACCTTGTTGTTAACCATAGAATCCTCCACAAAGCTAAATCACAAGTAAATCACACTCTTCATGATTCCTCCAGCGCATTTTTTCTTTTTTTTTTATAGATAAAGCCAAAGAGCTTTATAAACACAGGCATTTACTGTGGCCATTATGTTGTTTTAAATCCCTATTTTTCAGTCATCCCTGTCCAATCGTAGAGGGATGAGGCGCGCCAACCTGAATACAGAAACATTGGGAAAAAAACCCCTGTAATTTTCTCTACAAATAATAAAAAAAATAACCACTTGTCTTCAAACCCAAAGCTTAAATGTCACCAGCACGCTTTATTGTACTTCCGAAAACCGAGATACAATTCTATAATTCATCTTCCTTAAAAAAAAAAATAAATAAATAAAAAGTAGTAACCTATTCTTTCTTGCTATTTTAGTCAAAGTTGAATAAAAAAAAAAAAAAATCAAGACTTTTTTATTTTTTTAGATCAAAGCTGAACAAAGCTGAAGGTATCATTTGGCATAAACGACTTTGACACCGCAACATTTTATCTCAGGTTTTATCTGTTGAGACTTCAAGTAAATTTACTGAGTCATATTATCTCCGAAAGGTATTAAGAAGAAAAGGCCGCAGTCATATTTCCCTTTTTTTTTAAACAATCTTATTATTATTTGTCATTATTATTAATATTATTATTATTACTGCCAACATGTTGCATTTCGCTGTACACGTGAATCCCTACCTTCCATAGGGTTCATAATAAAATCCTATAATGTCCTTCGTACCCATAAAACTTTATTTATTAACCTCCTTATTTTGCAGAATGGAAGGAAACTGGTCTTCTCAGTGGCAAATAATGCCAACCCATGAAAAGACAAAACTATTACTATTCATATATCATTATATGTTATATTTATTAAAAATTAATCCTGACACCCTAAAAAGTTAAGTCCCTATAACTTACTAGCTTAATAAATGTCAAAAGTGAAGAAAATAAAAATAAAAAAAACATATATATATGATTTTTTTTATTATAGTACATATATATATATATTTATATTAGATATAGAAAATAACCCTGACACTACTGCAAGTCTCCATACAAGAGGACCACAGGCCCTATGACTCAGCAAGTTAAAGTAAAAATAGTAAGTCAGATTTTAGAAATAAATAAATATATATATATATATATATGTACATACATATATACTACATAAATGTTTTAATACATTTATTTATTTTGTAGATATATATATATATATATATATATATATATATATATATATATATATATATATATATATATATGTATATATATATATATACACATACATATGTATATATATATATATATATGTATATATATTCACACCTAATATATTCACACTTAATTCTCTCTCTCTCTGTCTATATATATATATATATATATATATATATATATATATATATATGGATTTGGATATATCAACTAGTATTTTTCTTACATTTTTCAGTATATAAAAATATATTTTTTTAGATTATTTATTTAGTAAGTAATGTTATAGCATTTGTGCTTGGTAAGTTATAGGGCATGTGGTTTTCTTGGTAGGGATAATTATTTTAATAAGAGTTAGTATAAAAGCTGAGAGTAGAAAAAAAAAAATCTTAAATGTCTAAATAACAAAGAGAGCCGCAATACGAGAGCCAAATAAAGTAATTTGTGTGATCAAACCTGTTGGCATTTAATGTCACGATTTTAATGTGCCACATCTACGAGTTCAGCCCAGGAAAGTTCATAATTTTGTAGTACAAGTAAAATAGGGTAAAAGTTTAACACTCTCTATGCCAACGTCCATAAAAACTTTTAGAAAGAATAAAAAACAAAAGCTCACAAAAAAAACAAAAATCCTCTCTAAACATTAAAAATATAAAGAAAAAAAATAAATTAATAAATAAATAAAATAAATGTTAATAAAAGCTGAATAATTTATCTGCAGTGAACTAATATTAATACGAAAGACTTTACCTCCCATGTAATGATTTGGTCGATGCAGTTGTGGCACAAAGTAGAAAACTGAAAAGAAGTCACGTTATCAGATTTCATGAATTAACTAAGTATGTTATGGAGTTTTTATTACTATTACTACGACCTGTAGGTGTCAGGTTTCCGAAGGTTTTCAGCTATGACTTTTACTTCTATATTTATCTACATACTATTGCCTAGTCTCAGTGTTACAGCACCAGGTTTCTCGATAAAATAAAGAACATTTAAATGCCTTTCATTGAAAAAAAGAATAAAAAAAACAATCCTGTGTCTCATCGCAGAAACTTTAGACACAGTTTGACGTCCTTTGGCCTGTATTGACTAACCGTTATATTGACGACATCAATAATGTACATCTGTAGTATGAACTGTCTATGAGGCTGATGCAGCCTGTACATTGTATAGCTTTCATGACACTTAAAGAAGTATTGATATACTTATTATTAAGTGTTCCTTGCCATTTCAGTTGTATGAAATTTCCTAACCTTGAAACATCCTCGTCTTGTAACCTTCATTTTCGCTATTGTTAACATGAAGCTGTGACCCCTTTAGAATCTATCACATTGCCAAGCACAGCGTCTTCGATAGGGGCTTAAAAAAAAATACGGATTGCAATATATCTTTTGACAAGCTTCATTTAGCAGGGGGAAAGGTATGAAAGATGTGCACCTTACACAGATGCTACACTGCATCTTTCAGTTATGTGTGCCATTCTTCCTGAACTCCTACCCACCGTATTGGAAATTATTGGAGCAAGGTCTTGATTCAAGGTTAAATTTCTAGGCCCGCATACCAAAAATCCCAAATTGCATCTACATATCATCGATAAGTACAATAAAAGCCAAGAGAAAATGATTAAGATAGTGTAAAAAATATCTAAAGCCATAAAAAAATTAATAGATAAAAATAGATAAATATATATATATATATATATATATATATATATATATACATATATATATATATATATATATATATATATTTATGTATACACTGTATATATTTAATTAATTTTTATATATTTATTTTTTAAATAAAATATATATTTTCTTTATACATATATATATATATATATAAAAATACATATATATATATATATATATATATATATATGTATCTTTATTTATTCTCATTATTTATAGACAACTTTGTAGTTTATATCTAAATATCTGCGCTCTTTCCTCTTTTCGGTAAGTTAACGTCAGACAAAATGTCGACGTATTGTTCATTTTCTATTCTTTATATGATTTTTTTTTTATAGATTTTTTTATAACATACTAGATACATTGATATATCACTTGTTGTTGCAGATAAAGGCTATGCTCAACTTTTTAGGGTCATAAAAAAATGCAATCCTAACATTGGTCCAACAATAAGGTGATACTTCCGAAAATGGTCAACCCGAACGAAACCCATGGTTATTTTTACTTATTTATTTTTTAGAATCCTAAATTCACTCATGCCAAAAAATTCATCAAACGCATTCTTTACCTATACAGCTACGGTCTCTACAGAGGCTTTGCAGTTTTTTGTTTTACAAAATGCCACCCTGTGGTGGTAGAAGAAGCTTTCCAGCCACTAACATTCTATAAAAAAGGTTTACATTAGAAAATTATTACAAAAAATACTGTGACGGAATAAAACAAATATATAGCATGCTCATTTTTACCATCAATCTATGTAATTGATTTCATATCATGAAACTAAAATGACAATATAAATGATGTAAAACCCAAATATTTTCTCAAATCAGTAGCATAATCATGCAAATCAGTAGCATAATCATAAGAAAAAAAGTGTGGTATTAGGTATTTACTTAATGAATTTTCTAAATGTTTCTTGTTTATTTATTTTTTAGTCATTAGTTTGCATCTTTCCACATCAATGTACTGAGATAAAGTAAATTTTTTATACAAGTTTTATTTCTTTATACATTTGCCAGACCTTATGATACCACCACCATACACCCTAACACCTTACAGCCAAAAACTGACCCTTCCAAGGACATTTTATCAATTATCTAGAAGTCATAGTTGTAACGTTCGTAAGGGACAACGGTCATTGTATTTGGGCTAGGTAAGATTCCGAGACCAAACAGGGTTTTTTTCCCTGGATTACAAGACTTGTATATTTTGAAATCATTTAGAGGCTCAAAGTAAAAAAATAATAAATATTAAAATAATCACTATAGTGTTATACATGTGTGAAGAGTATTATAAAGAAAAACAACAACATACAAGAAACAACAGAATTCTAGTTATAAAGGGGAATTTCAAAAATTCTACTTCCAGGAAATATGTTATGAATCGCACAGTGCTTTCATGTTTACTAGGCAGCTTCAAAAAGCACCACTTGGGTTGATGAGTTTTTTAATGTACATCTTCCCTTCCCTTTTTTAAATCACAAAGCAAATATCCAAGGCACTTTATGAAAATATTCAAAAATAAGATCAGAATTAACTTCAATCAAGGTCTCCGTCATGACGTCATGTGATGGCTTACTGCTCACTTGAACCAAATTTGGTAAATGCTGTGCTCCTAAATTCTATTCTGTGTCCTTGTATCCCTTTCCTTTGTTCTGCTGTGGTCTAATTTCTTTGAGCATCGTATTGGTCTGCTCTGATTCCTCTGTAGTTCTACGTGAATCGAGATAGGACTGTAAAAATGCAACTTTTTGGAGATATGAAAGTCTTTGAATGGCTTATTCTGGCAATGAACTTCACATGTGGATGGTCAAGTTGGTGACTTAAGTTCTCCAAAATGCCCTTCAAAGATGAGTAATAAATAAATTATTGGTTATTGTTTACAAAGTGACCAAGAAATGTTCATATTAGGATTTACGAACACAAATGTGAAGACCCAACCCTGCCTTGTGTAGGATTTTGGGTTGGAGTAGTGATTGTTGGAAATCTCTTGGAATTAAAAACACAAAGTCCTATTCACAATCCTTTTTATGCAAAACAATCTTACATATGTATTGAAAGGATGACTCAAGCTGCCAATACAAAAGAACATTACTTATGTATTGGAAGGAGGATGACCCAAGCTGCCAATGACTACAGTGCTGGATGAGATTGGGTATTCTACATTTTTGTGCCATTGAGTTACAAGTTGTACATGCAGATACAGAACAGTTATGCTGACAGGATAAAGATAACTATGGCAGATGTCTGCTGGATCTTTTGATTGTTATACATTACAGCCCTAGCTTTAAAGCACGTATCAGCAATAAAACCTGACTCTGCCTATTGTGAAGGTCCTATATTTAGATTACTATAATTGAAAATTATTATACTAAATACCATTTGGAATTGCCTTTTGAATAACTTTAAAGATAATGCATCGGTATATGGCTGCCCAGAGAGCAGTAACATTTAGGTCTTTCAGAAGTCAGTTTCTACGCGCACGAGGAGAAAGAAAGAGAGACGTATCACACAAGTGTGAAGTTATGAATGAATCGTCCAGTGGTTTTAACTGTCATTAGCTAACTGCATCTGTGGGTGGGTCGTTGCCTATTTATCATTGGGGGAACAGAAAACAAACCACACTCTATGACCGGCTTGGTAATGGGCAAAGTACAGAATTGAGTAAGGAGCCTTCCCACTCCGGAAGAGGTCAACTCTATTTTTTTAAAAAATTACATTTGATTAAGTTTTTGGTGGAGAAACACAAATGATGGGCAAGACCTATCATCCAGCACTCATCTTTAAGAATTACTTTTTCCCCTGTAAGTAGAATAAAAATCTTCATGTTACCCTTCATAATTCTCATAGCTCATGGTCAACAACATTCGAGAAGGTGAGTACTACAATGAACCCAACGTTTACAGCTCAAAGTCAATGTTAGGTCTATCTTTAGAATTGCGTTCCTCCCGTCTACAGGGTAGCATGGGTTAATCCCTATTTAAAGCTCCCTGTATAGTCATTCACAATAAATAAACCCAACTCCCTAAACTCTTTAATGCACTCTGTGATGGTATTAATTGGTAGATTTGGACTATCTGCTGTCTCCGAGGTGCCTCCTTAAGAATATATCACCAGCTAATTAGCAGGCTATGAATCAATATTGAACAGCATTAAATATATAGCCTTTTCCATTACTATTTCCGATGCTTTCCAGCCTTAACCCCAAGAAGTTGGATTGTTCTATTTTAAGATATTTAATGCACATAGAACATCGAGGAAGGTGAAAGATTTTGATAAGACCATCTCACCCACGGAGAAGAAAAAAAAAGACCATTGAGTTGATACTTTTTTTTCATACTGTATGTAGACGGTCAAAAAAAAAAGACTGGAAGCCAAACACAAGTCTCATTCTTCACACAGTTGTCATGCTTAGACCTCGCAACAATTAATCACCAAGGGCAAGCAAGTAATTTTTTCTGCTTGCCAGAGGCACATTTTTATCAGGATTAGCTAATAAATCAGATACACCCCAGAATGAGTAATAAGAGTTTGAACTGTTCTCAATCTAGGCAAAGCCTTTGGATAAAGCACTGTGTAAGGTACCGGGTATTGTTTCACTTATGCCATGAGATCTTAAGGAGCTTTCCTCTTCCACCAAAGGCTACTACATGCAACATGAGCCCTTGAATAGTGTTATATTCAATTTCCTTTTATCACTCCAGGTTTAATCCTCCAACTGCTATTTAGATCGTTCCCTAAATACAAAGGGCCAATTTGCAAATTCTGCATTTATTCTAGAAGATGCATCCATTCAACTCATCGGCGCCAGTTATTTTTGATGAGCGAATAATATATTTAGAATCTAAAGAAAGAAAAAAATGGTGTACTTGGGTATGAACAGTAGGGTGTGTTACTTTCTCTAATGGGAGCATTATGATGTTTTATTCATTCTTTTTTTTTTCTACAAATACCCGACTGCTTGGAAAAGCTTTAATTGCAGGATATTTGTCCATGTTCGGTTGTAAAGTATCGTCTTTTGATGATTGAACTGGGCAATTCTTCAGGCTGAAATGCTAATGTTGCTTTGGCAGATCTTATGACAATTCGTCTTGGAGACAGCATTAACTTGCAGTAGTTGACTCTCTCATGTGGATAAAGGCCACCATGTTTATATCAAATCGCAATTCTAAGGCTTTTTTTGTGCCATTATTTTTATATTTTTATGGTAGATGATCAGATAGTAAGTTATATTGCTCTCAAACACTGCCGAGCGGCTGGTAACAGTTGCCACATGGTGGAGAAATGCAGGCAAGCTTTTATTGCTCTTCATACCACATGATTGACAGGCTTCTTCTCCAAACCTAATTCTGTTTCTTTTTTCTTGTCAATATGACTTTAAGATTATTATCAACATCATTTCCTGATGTAATTGCTTCCCCTTTGAGTCTGGGACAATTCAGATCTGTAGAATAACCATTTTTTTTAATATTATTGCATTTATCCTCCAAAATCAGCATTGGAGGAGTAAATTGGAGGAGTGATTAAACCAGCCCATTTGTCTCTTTTGATGCTTGGTACAACCTAGTAAAGTTTATATTATACCGGCCTTTGCCCAGGGGAGGAAAAAAAAAAGCATGGTATCTGTATGACTGCTAAGTAAGCGTTAAGTCTATATCCTTCCATTGTGCAAGGAGTTTATAGAAATGTATATTCTTTTGTGTAGAGCTTGTGTCTGGGAGGTGGTATGAATTCATGCTCTCGCTCTGCTTTTCAGTTCCCTTTCACTCTGCTTGCCAGATGTGCAGCACAAAGTTAAAGGAGCCGGTTCAGCAGCACTGCTTCTATGGATAGCTCCTCAAGTCGCTTTCCCTCAGCTCGCCGATACTTAGTGACTAAGAGAAGGGGCTTTTAAGTCAACCATGTCAACACCCGGTGAGTGGCAGCACCCTCTCTGCCAATTTTGCAAGGGTTCCTTTTATAATAAGTATCTCAATATACTCCATAGTTTATTTAATTTATTCATTAGATAAATTATATAACATAAGCACCATTAATTTTTCATATTTATTTCTGCGAGCAAATAAAAATGACAGAAGTTAATGTACTGTATTTTAGAATGAATAATAGATAATGCTACCCTATAGCCACATCTGTAATGACAAATTGAAGGGTGATTTAATATTGCCAGAACTGTCCCAACATCATGGACAGCCCCATCTTCAGCTAAATCTTCCCCAGATGTGCAGTCACGGAGTAAAAAGAGATTTAAGCCTGTCATTATATTGTGGCTGTAATGACAGATCTTATCCATCTATTGCTGTTTGCAGATGTTAAGGAACAAAGTAAAAAGAGGATTTAAAGGCTGCCCGATCATCTGGACAACTCCTACTCCCACGTTCGGCCCTAGGTTGAGGGGACAGCTCCTTCTCCTCAGTTCAGTACTAGGCTGAATGGACAGCTCCTTTCCCTTAGTTGAGCACTAGGCTCAGTGGACAGCTCCTATCCCTTAGTTCAGCACTAGGCTGAGTGGAAAGCTGCTTTCCCTCAGTTGAGCACTAGGCTCAGTGGAAAGCTCCTTTCCCTTAGTTCAGCACTAGGCTCAGTGGACAGCACCTATCCCTTACTTCAGCACTAGGCTGCGTGGACAGCTCCTTTCCCTCAGTTCAGAACTAGGCTGAGTGGACAGCTCCTTTCCCTCAGTTCAGCACTAGGCTGCATGGACAGCTCCTTTCCCTCAGTTCAGCACTAGGCTGAGTGGACAGTTCATTTCCCTCAGTTCAGCACTAGGCTGAGGGGACAGCTCCTTTCCCTCAGTTCAGGACTATACTGAGTGGACAGCTCCTTTCCCTCAGTTCAGCACTAGGCTGCATGGACAGCTCCTTTCCCTCAGTTCAGCACTAGGCTGAGTGGACAGTTCATTTCCCTCAGTTCAGCACTAGGCTGAGGGGACAGCTCCTTTCCCTCAGTTCAGGACTATACTGAGTGGACAGCTCCTTTCCCTCAGTTCAGGACTAGACTGAGTGGACAGCTTTTTACCCTCAGTTCTGCACCTGGATGAGTGGATGGTTGGATGGTTTCTTTTCCTCATTTCATTACTAGGCTGAGTGGACAACTCTACCCTCAATTCAACACTCGGCTAGACAGCTTCTTTCAGGGCTCATCTGAGTAGACAGCTCCTTTCCCTCAGTTCAGGACTAGGCTGAGTAGACGTCTCCTTTCCCTCAGTTCAGCACTAGGTTCAGGGGACAGCTCCTGTTCAGCACTAGGCTGATTAGACAGCTCCTTTCCCTCAGCTCAGCACTCGGCTGAGTAGACAGCTCCTTTTCCTCAGTTCAGCACTAGGCTGATTAGACAGCTCTTTTTTCCTCAGTTCAGCACTAGGCTGATTAGACAGCTCCTCTCCCTCAGTTCAGCACTCGGCTGAGTAGACAGCTCCTTTTCCTCAGTTCAGCACTAGGCTGATTAGACAGCTCCTTTCCCTCAGTTCAGCACTCGGCTGAGTAGACAGCTCCTTTTCCTCAGTTCAGCACTAGGCTGAGTTGGCAGCTCTTTTCCCTAGTCATGGAGTAAAAAGAGATTTAAGCCTGTCATTGTATAGCGGCTCTACAGACAATTTGTTTCCATCTACTGCTGTTTCCAGATGTGCAGTCACAAAGTAAAAAGAGGATTTTAAGGCTGCCCATTCATCCGGACAACTCCTGCTCCTCTGTTCAGCACCAGGCTGAGTGGACAGCTCCTTTCCCTATGTCTTACCCAGATGTGCAGTCACAAAGTTAAAGGGATAAGCGGCAGGCAGTTGAGTGGACAGATCTTCTCCCACTCCTAGCAATGTTCTCTACCTAAACTGCAAAGCCCCCCATCCCAGCCAGCCCTCCCCACATGCGCCGGCAGAAAAGTTAAGCAGGCAGCTGACCTTTGTGCATTCCAGTGAACCTGTCCTTCAGCACTGTCAGCTCGTAGATCTTGCCGAACTCCTCAAACAGAGGCTTCAGGTCCTTTTCGTCCAGATTGCGGGGGATCTGCCCAATGAAGAGCTTGATGGCATCGTGATCCTTCATAGGGATGGTGGAAGTGCTCCCGGGACTGTGGTTTAATCCGTTCATGTGCCCGTTGGTGTTTGGGTTGCTGTGATTGCTGTTCAGGCTGCTATTGTCTGCTTGTCCGTTAGCTAACGTGGCCATCTTTATATACATAGAGGATCCTGTTGGCTTTTCTCTCTGTAACACGGTGTTTCTCTCTCTCGCACACATACACACTCTCTGTCTCCCCCTCTCTCTCCCTGCTCTGATCGGGCTTTTTTTTTATACATTGAACAGACAGGATCTGTGTCCTTTCCGTTTAAACAGGCAGGGCCGGCTCAACTCCCCGGCAGACTGAGGGGGGGTGGGTGTGGGGTTTGTGTGTGTTCTTTCTCTTAGGCACACAGCAGAGAGAGCCTGTCAGCCCGGGCTCAGTGGTACCTTCCAAGCAGCCCCTACTCAGAAATATAAGCTAGTCAATCTCCATTGTGCCCAGTGAGCAGGGGGCCAAGCAACCCTGCATTTTACTGCACGATTCTCTCCTAGCATCCTTATTTTTCATCTTTTGCTTTTTTTCTGCAAAATTATTATTATTAATCCTTTTTAGCATTACTACTCCATACAGCTCGTGGATATTTTTATCTACCTTTTTTTTTTCCTTCTTTTTTTCTTTTTTTTTTTTTCTTTCGATCGTATAATAAAAAGAAGCCGGAGTCTAAGCGTGAATTTTTCCGTCTCTACTATCCTGCCAGAACAACAGAGCTCAGCAAAGGGCTGGCAACGGCGCTTAGAGACTCTAAGTATTCATCAGACCTCTATCATGTTCTGTGTTGTCTATAAATTAGTAGATCTGATTTGTGTGTTTGTGTGTTTTGTGTTGCTATTGTCACAGTCGGTGGTTCTCTTGATTCTATATTATACATATTTACACATATGACATGATGTGTTTTGATTTTTCGCTGGTGGGTATATAATGTATACCGTATAAATGACAAATTCAGCTCTTCGCGATATATGTATTATGTGCAACTAATACATTGTCTAGATTTATCAGGAGGGGAACGGTTAAAAAACTCAGATGGATGTAAAGCTCTTTTCAACCCCAGTTACAGGGGAAATATTTCAAATACCGGCAAATATATGGAAGGGCTAGGGCGAATTAATGATTGCAATGAAGGGTTAAAAGGCAAGAGTGGTGACTTAAATTAAATACCTATTATATAAGCATTACATAGGGATGTGAACGGCAGTTTTAAGAAGGCAGTCATTGCAAAAGGGACACAGCGTGGAGCTAAAATTGCAAGGCTGCCTGAACAATGAGCGTAAATGCAAGGTTCACAGTGCTCAGAACGAAATAGACCAAGGGGTTAGTGTAAAGAGGAAAGCAGGAAGGGAAGGGTTAACCACTGGAAAAGAAAAAATGCAAGGCAAGAAGGAAGGAATGGGTTAAGTGCAACCTAGGGAAGTTAAGAACTGAAAGAGAATGGTAGGGAGGCGAAGAAGAAGGCAGGAGTTAAAAGGGTTAAATTAACCACAGGTTGCGGGAGAGGGGCGCCCATGCTCCGAGCTGTGGACCTGAAAGGATTAATAGAAGGTTGTGAAAGGGAATGGTTCTGGGATTTAGGAAAGGGAGGAACAGCTCACACATGGACAGGGAATCATGGGGAAGCATTGTTCTAGCCGAGGTGCGGTGCTGAAAGGGTTATGTTACTATCTACAGCTGCGGTGGTGGAGGCAGGAGGAGGGGGATCTAACAGGATGTGTACAGTACAGGGGTGAGCGTACATGATGTGTGCAGGAGGGCGATCTTATATGATGTATACAGGAGGGCGATCTTATATGATGTGTACAGGAGGGCGATCTTATATGATGTGTGCAGGAGGGCGATCTTATATGATGTGTGCAGGAGGGCGATCTTATATGATGTGCACAGGAGGGCGATCTTATATGATGTATACAGGAGGGCGATCTTATATGATGTGTACAAGAGGGCGATCTTATATGATGTATACAGGAGGGCGATCTTATATGATGTGTACAGGAGGGCGATCTCATATGATGTGTACAGGAGGGCGATCTTATATGATGTGTACAGGAGGGCGATCTTATATGATGTTTACAAGAGGGCGATCTTATATGATGTATACAGGAGGGCGATCTTATATGATGTGTACAGGAGGGCGATCTCATATGATGTGTACAGGAGGGCGATCTTATATGATGTGTACAGGAGGGCGATCTCATATGATGTGTACAGGAGGGCGATCTTATATGATGTGTACAGGAGGGCGATCTTATATGATGTTTACAAGAGGGCGATCTTATATGATGTATACAGGAGGGCGATCTTATATGATGTGTACAGGAGGGCGATCTCATATGATGTGTACAGGAGGGCGATCTTATATGATGTGTACAGGAGGGCGATCTTATATGATGTATACAGGAGGGCGATCTTATATGATGTATACAGGAGGGCAATCTTATATGATGTGTACAGGAGGGAGATCTTATATGATGTGTACAGGAGAGGTGATCTTATATGATGTATACAGGAGGGTGATCTTATATGATGTATACAGGAGGGCGATCTTATATGATGTGTAGAGGAGGGTGATCTTATATGATGTGTACAGGAGGGTTATCTTATATGATGTGTACAGGAGGGTTATCTTATATGATGTGTAGAGGAGGGTGATCTTATATGATGTGTACAGGAGGGTGATCTTATATGATGTGTACAGGAGGGTTATCTTATATGATGTGTGCAGGTGGGTGATGGGTGATCTTATTTTATGTATACAGGAGGGAGATCTTATATGATGTGTACAGGAGGGCAATCATATATGATGTATACAGTAGAGGTGATCTTATATGATGTGTACAGGAGGGCGATCTTATATGATGTGTACAGGAGGGCGATCTTATATGATGTGTAGAGGAGGGTGATCTTATATGATGTGTACAGGAGGGTGATCTTATATGATGTGTACAGGAGGGCGATCATATATGATGTGTAAAGGAGAGGTGATCTTATATTATGTGTACTGGAGGGCGATCTTATATGATGTATACAGGAGGGCGATCTTATATGATGTGTACAGGAGAGGGTGGTCTTATATGATGTGTATAGGAGGGGGTGATCTTATATGATGTGTACAGAAGGGGGTGATCTTATATGATGTGTACAGGAGGGTGATCTTATATTATGTGTACAGGAGGGTGATCTTATATGATGTGTACAGGAGGGCGATCTTATATGATGTGTACAGGAGGGGGTGAGCGTACATGATGTGTGCAGGCGAACGATCTTATATGATCTATACAGGAGGAGGTGATCTTATATGATCTGTGCAGGATGGCAATCTTTTATATGATGTGTACCAAAGGGGGCGATCTTATATAATTTATACAGGAGGTGGATGATCTTATATGATGTGTACAGGAGGGGGATCTTATATGATGTATACAGGAGGGTGATCTTATATGATGTGTACAGGAGGGAGATCTTATATGATGTGTACAGGAAGAGTGATCATATATGGTGTGCACAAAAGAGAAATCTTATATGTATGTACAAGAGGGCGATCTTATATGGTGTGTACAGGAGGGGATGATCTAATATATAGATAAGTTTTGTACAGGAGGGGGTAATCTTATAAGATGTGTACAGGAAGGCGATCATATAGTGTGTACAGGACTCGGAGGGCACTCTTATATATGATGTGTACAGGAGGGTGCGAGCATAGAGGATGTGTACATGAGGGGGTGATCTTATATCATGTATAAAGGAAGGGTGATCTTATAAGATGTGTACAGGAGGGCGATCTTATATGATGTGTACAGGACTCGGAAGGCATTCTTATATATGATGTGTACAGGAGGGGTGATCTTATAGGATGTGTACAGGAGGGGTTGATCTTATATGATGTATAAAGGGGAGTGATCTTATAGGATGTGTACAGGAAGGGGCGATCATATAGGATGTGTAGAGGGGGTGATCTTATATGATGTGTGCAGGAGGGTGATCTTATATGATGTGTACAGGAGGGCGATCATATATGATGTGTAAAGGAGAGGTGATCTTATATTATGTGTACTGGAGGGCGATCTTATATGATGTATACAGGAGGGCGATCTTATATGATGTGTACAGGAGAGGGTGGTCTTATATGATGTGTATAGGAGGGGGTGATCTTATATGATGTGTACAGAAGGGGGTGATCTTATATGATGTGTACAGGAGGGTGATCTTATATTATGTGTACAGGAGGGTGATCTTATATGATGTGTACAGGAGGGCGATCTTATATGATGTGTACAGGAGGGGGTGAGCGTACATGATGTGTGCAGGCGAACGATCTTATATGATCTATACAGGAGGAGGTGATCTTATATGATCTGTGCAGGATGGCAATCTTTTATATGATGTGTACCAAAGGGGGCGATCTTATATAATTTATACAGGAGGTGGATGATCTTATATGATGTGTACAGGAGGGGGATCTTATATGATGTATACAGGAGGGTGATCTTATATGATGTGTACAGGAGGGAGATCTTATATGATGTGTACAGGAAGAGTGATCATATATGGTGTGCACAAAAGAGAAATCTTATATGTATGTACAAGAGGGCGATCTTATATGGTGTGTACAGGAGGGGATGATCTAATATATAGATAAGTTTTGTACAGGAGGGGGTAATCTTATAAGATGTGTACAGGAAGGCGATCATATAGTGTGTACAGGACTCGGAGGGCACTCTTATATATGATGTGTACAGGAGGGTGCGAGCATAGAGGATGTGTACATGAGGGGGTGATCTTATATCATGTATAAAGGAAGGGTGATCTTATAAGATGTGTACAGGAGGGCGATCTTATATGGTGTGTACAGGACTCGGAAGGCATTCTTATATATGATGTGTACAGGAGGGGTGATCTTATAGGATGTGTACAGGAGGGGTTGATCTTATATGATGTATAAAGGGGAGTGATCTTATAGGATGTGTACAGGAAGGGGCGATCATATAGGATGTGTAGAGGGGGTGATCTTATATGATGTGTGCAGGAGGGGGGTGAGCATACACGATGTGTACAGGAGGAGTGATCTTATATGGTGTGCACAATAGGGCAATATTATAGGATGTGTACAGGGGGGGCAATCTTATATGATGTGTACAGGAGGGGGGTGAACTTAAATGATGTGTACAGGAGGGGGTGATTTTATATGGTGTATACAGAAGGGCAATCTTATATGATGTGTACAGGAGGGCAATCTTCTGTGATGTGTACAGGAGGGTGATCTTATATGATGTGTACAGGAGGGGGGGTGAACTTAAATGATGTGTACAAGAGGGGATGATCTTATAAGATTTGTACAGGAGGGGGTAATGTTATAAAATGTGTACAGGAACGCGATCTTATATAGTGTGTACTGGACTCGGAGGGGACTCTTATATATGATGTGTATAGGAGCGAGCAAGCTTAAAGGATGTGTACAGGAGGGGGTGATCTGATATTATGTATACAGGAGGGCGATCTTATAGGATATGTACAGGAGGTGGTGATCTTATATCATGTATACAGGAGAGGGTGATCTTATAAGATGTATACAGGAGGGCGATGTTCTTTAGTGTGTACAGGAATGTGCAATCTTATAGCATGTTTACAGGAGAGGGTGATCTTATATGATGTGTGTACAGGAGGGCGATCTTATAGGATGTGTACAGGAGGGGACAATCATATAGGATGTGTACAGGAGCGGTGTGATCTTATATCATGTATACAGGATGGGATGATCTTCTATAATGTGTACAGGAGGGGGTGATCCTATATAATGTGTACAGGAGGGGGTGATCTTATATGATGTATACAGGAGGGTGATCGTATATGTAGTATACAGGACTCGGAGGGCAATGCTATATGATGTGTACAGGAGGGGGGTGATCTTATATGATATATACAGGTAGTGATCCTATAGGATGTTTACAGGAGGGGACAATCATATAGGATGTGTACAGGAGGGGGGCGATGTTATAGGATATGTACAAGAGGGCGATCTTACATGAGGTGTATAAGAGAGTGATCTTATATGATGTGTACAAGGAAGGGGGTGATCTTATATTATGTGTATGGGGGGGTTCATCTTATATATATATATATATATATATATATATATATATATATATATATATCCACATATATTAATGTATCTACAAATACATACAGAGAGAAAGAGATCGGGCGAGAGAGAGAGAGAACAAGAAAAAGAGCCATGGAGGTTGATATTCTACGTCATGTACAGTATACAGTGGAGGGAGAATATGTATAATGTTGTTGAGTTGTAAAGATACGTAAGAGCAAGGTGTTCTTTCATATACAGCAGTGGAAGTTAATCTTATAATTTCTACAGAGAGGTGATCATACATGCTGTGCATAAAGAAGGGTTAATATGCATTATGTACAATAGTTGTGTTGTGTACAGGATATAAAAATAAGGTTGGATGATCTTCCATATATACCAGTGGAGGGTTATATCACGCATACAGTGCCTGGGTTATTGTACTCGATGTGTAGAGCAGGAGGGTGATGTTACACATATTCCAGAGGAGGGTGATCTTGTATCATGTGTACAGCAGATCCGTACATTATGTGCAGCACTGGACGGGCATCTTACCATATGCGATGTGCATTTCTGTATGGAGCTGATGGTACATGTGTAATAAGTGATCGAATATGGTTAGTACATAAGACAGTAATCATAAAGGATACATGCAGCAGAGAGATCTCATATATAAACATAAGGAGGAGGATTTTACATGATGTGTGCAGAGATTTTACATTTCCACAGTAATACAGTGATAGAGCACAGTGTGTGGAGAGCAGTGTGTACAGCAGAGGGTGCAGCCTACACAATGGGAATAACTGGCGAGGGATCTTATATGGCGTGTAGGGGAGGGAGGTCTTATGCTGATCTTACGTTATAGGAGGAGGTGACAGTGAGCAAGAAAAATACTACATGGTGTGTGCAGGTGATCTTATATGAGCTCTACAGAAAGGGTGTCATCTTATAGAATGTATACAAGAGAGGGTGATCTTATATGACGTATACAGGAGGGGGATGATCTTATATGATGTATACAGGGGGGTAATCTTATATGTTGTGTACAGGGGGACGATTTTATATGATGTATACAGGAGGGGTGATCTTATATGATCTGTACAGGAGGGGATGAACTTATATGATGTATACAGGAGGGGGTGATCTTATATGATGTATACAGGAGGAGGTGATCTTATATGATGTATACAGGAGGGGATGATCTTATATGATGTATACAGGAGGGGATGATCTTATATGATGTATACAGGAGGGGATGATCTTATATGATGTATACAGGAGGAGGTGATCTTATATGATGTATACAGGAGGGGTGATCTTATATGATGTGTACAGGAGGGGATGAACTTATATGATGTATACAGGAGGGTGATCTTATATGATGTGTACAGGAGGGGGTTGATCTTATATGATGTATACAGGAGGGTGATCTTATATGATGTATACAGGAGGGGTGATCTTATATGATGTGTACAGGAGGGGATGAACTTATATGATGTATACAGGAGGGTGATCTTATATGATGTGTACAGGAGGGGATGATCTTATATGATGTGTACAGGAGGGGGTGATCTTATATGATGTGTACAGGAGGGGATGATCTTATATGATGTATACAGGGGGGTTGATCTTATATGATGTATACAGGAGGAGGTGATCTTATATGATGTATACAGGAGGGGTGATCTTATATGATGTGTACAGGAGGGGATGAACTTATATGATGTATACAGGAGGGTGATCTTATATGATGTGTACAGGAGGGGGTGATCTTATATGATGTATACAGGAGGGGGTGATCTTATATGATGTATACAGGGGGGGTGATCTTATATGATGTGTACAGGAGGGTGATCTTATATGCTGTATACAGGAGGGGGCGATGTTATATGATGTATAAAGGAGCGTGATCTTTTACTTTTACTTATATGATGTGTACAGGAGGGGGTGATTTTATATGATGTATACAGGGGAGTAATCTTATATGATGTATACAGGAGGGGGAGATCTTATATGTTGTTTACAGGAGGGGGTGATCGTATATGATGTGTACAGGGGGACGATTTTATATGATGTATACAGGAAGGGGCGATCTTATATGATCTGTACAGGAGGGGATGAACTTATATGATGAATACAGGGAGGCAGTCTTATATGATGTGTACAGGAGGGGGAGGTCGTTCTTATATGATGTATAAAGGAGGGTGATCTTTTATGATGTGTACAGGACGGATCAATCTTATATGATGTGTACAGGAGGGGGTGATTTTACATGATGTATACAGGGAAGTGATCTTATATGATGTGGAAAGGAGGGTGTGATCTTTTATGTTGTGAAAAGGAATCATATGATCTTATAAGATGTGTACAGCAGGATGGTGGTCTTACTGTATTTGAGGTTGATCTTATGTATGTGATGCATATAGGCCAATACTGTAGTGATTTTTTTTTTATAATGTTCAAAGAAGAAGTGTAAATATTATATGAGTGTGATGGTATATGATGTGAACCGGAGGAAGAAAACAGTATGTAATGTTTACAGTAAAAAGGAGATCCTTTTGTGTTTTGCAGGGGAGGAGAGTCATCTTTTTTAATGTGTACAGGATAAGGGTGATATTATGTAAAGAGCAAAGTGGATCTGTGAAGCCCCACAGGTGTTGTGTCGGTGCATTACCTTCAGGGACTCCACGTAGCTGGATCTCCGTCACTGGTAGGAAATCTTCTGTTTTTGATCGTGACGCCACTCTCAGTATTGCGGCCAGTAGGGACCGCCACTGCAGGTTGAGGGTCGCCTGGGGCTGATGGTGTGTGCAGTTAGATGTAGTAGCCTCCTGAGAGTGAGGCAAGCCCCAGGGCCCTGTGTAAGTTTGTAGTACCACAAGGCGCAGAATAACTCCACACAGGCAGAATTGTCTTTCAAGGGCTTTACTCACATTTGATGGCAGGGTGAGTAGCCCGGGCGTAGCTGAGATGAACCAGGTGGGAACCAGGTATCCTTCAGGCTGACTTTATGAGGGTGACTACTGACTCGCCTTCCTTAGCCCTTGGTGGTTTGGGGTGACCCCGACTTTTAGTCCCTATGGGGGTCACCCAGGGAAGATGCTCCAAGCCTCTCTCCCCTTCTTGTTTGCCGTGTGCTTGTTCCCCGGACCAGGCCACTCCAGCCTCTTGCCTCCTATGACCTATGGGCCCTCACTGCGGTTACGTGGCTGCGGCTTTTGTAGTGTTGTGGTGTGGGCTTTAAGAGCCCCACACCGGCAGGTTTAGCAGGGAAAGGTGAATCTATCCTCGCTTCGGGATCTGCCGCCCGGTTGGGCCTGGTGCTCTCTAGCAGTCTCCTTACTTCCCACTCCGTTGCACTCTCTAGCTGAAGCTGGCTTTCAGGCAGCACTCCTAGTTGACCGTTCTCCCCCGTCTGTAGCCACTGCGCGGGCGCTGTTAGACAGCATCAGCCCCACAGGTCTGCTCCACACTGAGCCCTATGGAGTTCTGCTCTAACTGACTCACTGCTCCTCCTCTCCTGTTCTTGCCTACGCCACCTAGCAACCAGACTCTCCACCACACCCCTTGAGAGGAGATGGAGGCTCTACCCCCTCCACTATTCCAGTGAAGGTGAAGGCTTGCCCCCTCCTGGGATCCCCAGGGGTCCTCTCATGGGTACATGTGTGAGACCTGATCACTATGCGCCTGTGTTCCACACCCCTGTCAGCCTTCTGGATTACCTGTGTTGTACTGTCCCCAGCATGGGTGCAGTACTCAGTGGTGCCTGACCAGGTCAGGGGCGCCACATTCCCCCTTAGTTATCACCAGCACGTCCTCGGGCTGCAAGACAACATTTTAAAATGCATAAAACATTAAAACATGTAAAACATTTTTAAAAGCACCAGGTATCAGACATCACCTCCCTCCACCCACAAGTCCGTTAACCCACCCAAAACCCTCTCAGGAGGCAGGTCACCGGTCCTTTTGGTAACCAGGTCTGGGCCATCTACTTCCCCAGACCTTTCCTCCAATCTTCCTCTCCCGTTGGCCGCGACTTCAGCCACTTCTGGCAGGATGTAGAGGCGGCTTTCATGGGCTGGTGGTTTCAGGGTATACCTGGCCTGGTGGATCCGCGCCGTCAGCCTCTTCTGGCAGGATGCAGAGGCGGCCTCCACAGTTGGTGCTGACCAGGTACCCTCTTTGTGGTGGTGAGCCAAGGCCCCATAAACAGGCGTGCTCTCTGGTCGCAGGTGAGCCAAGGCCCTTTTCTACGGACGGGCCCCTCCTGGTTGCAGACGAGCCAAGCCCCTAAACAGGCTGGCCCTGGTGGTGGTGCCACTGGTGTAACTATTTACACTGCGAGAGTTTGTGGCTATAGCAAGTTCATAGCCTTAAGGTTTATGGTTTTCTCACAATAGTTTTTGTGGGCGCATTTCTTAAACGTTGCAAACAAAACTTGTCAAAACTTCAACTGGTAACTTGCTGTATTTCTTTACTTCTCTCTACTCTACTCCTCCGTTTCACTAGGGCGTGGGCATGTAGGGCACCGGCACCTGTGACTTTCTTGCTCTCCGTCGTCGTCCGTGGTTGTCTCATCTGTAGGATCTTTGTCTGTGGTTGTTGCATCTGTAGGATCTTTATCTTTCCTTTCTTGGTCTTCATCTGTTTCTTTTTCTCTATCTTGTCTTTCTTGTCTTTCTTGTCTTTCTTGTCTTTCTTGTCTTTCTTGTCTTTCTTGTCTTTCTTGTCTTGGACATGGTGCTACGTCTAAGGCGTAGTAGCCCCTTTCTCCTTGATGTAAGGTGAACTGTACTAAGTCCCCAACTTTTAAATTTCTGCCTGAATGTCCTCTGGGCAGGTGGGCTTGAACATCTCTCCGATTTACAAATATGCCCTCTTTTATTCCTTTTACTACAATGAAGCCGTATCCGCTTTTCAAGTTGAAGTCCTCTACTATTCCTCTGTAAAGGGGTCCTCTAGCCTGGGCTTTGGACCTTCTTTGGCACCTTTTCTCCTGCAGGTCTCTGGCTGTGACCTCTCTCTGCTCTGGAGACTGCGGTGTTGGAGCAACCTGTGTTCTGCTACGCCGTGTCTTGCGGGCTGGATTCATGCCTGTGGGCTTCCAGGTGAGGTCTTTGGGCTGATCTTCGTCTGCTGACGGTGTCAAGTCTTCCTCCTCCCAGCGGGAATAGGGCAGCATCTCCGGCTCTGGGTAGGGGTCTGCCGCGGTTGGCGTCGGAGTCAGCTCCTCAGCTTCCTGGCCTCCTCTCCCCCTTAGTTCTTCGCTGCACTCTGGTTGTGGCAGTGCTGGGGATGGGCTTTCTTCAGCTGGTCTGGGCGGTGGACTCTCTGGCGCGGCTGCAGGGGTTGCCGGAATCTCCTTGGGGGTATGCGGAGGGAGCAGGTACCGATCCACCATCTCTTGCGGGAACTGGGCCTCCAGATCAGCCTTCAGCTTCCAGTATTCGGGGTCCTCTCCTATCAGGGTTTTCCTAGCAGGGACCTCTCTGGACTGGGGAGCGGTGTCTGCTCTGGCCTTGCAGGCCGGGGAAAATGATGAGGTAGTCTTCTCTTCTTGGCGGACCGGGTTCAGCAGGGTGGCAGCCTGGGTCAGCGTCACACCTGCAGCACGGATGAGCACTGCCGTGGTGGTCGGAGCCCGGCGGGACAGGCGAGGCATCGCTGCAGCGGCCTGGGCTTGGCGGGCCGCATCTAGCGTGGCTGCGGCCTGGTTCGGTGGCGCCGCGCCGGGCGCCTCTTCCGGGACCGCGGGCGTGGCAGCAGGGGTCGGGGCACTTGTGCTGGCCGGGCATCACTCGACTCACCCATCTGTGGCAGCATCGGGGTCTGCGTCGTCGCCGCTCGGTCTGGCATGCGTCGCGCGGCTCCCTCCTCGTAGGTCCGCACCGCCGCAGCCATCTCCAGGAGCTCCGTGCGTTCTTCCCTAAGCTGTCGCACAATCCCGGCCTCCAGCCGGTCGCAGAAGATGGCAAGCTCCCGGCACCACCAGGCAGCAGAGCCTGGCTCTGGGTATCCGCGTCTGGATTCCATTTCTGCTCTCCGCAGCAGCAGGTTTGTGGCTTCCCTTCTCTCTCGCCGTTTCTGGACGCTTCCGCTCTCACAGCCGGCAAGGTCAGAACTCTGCAGAGGATCTCTGGGTAGCCACACCTCTTCGTGGGCGGTAACTTCTTCCAGCGCGGGCTGCTGTTGTTTTTCAGCGCGCTTTTCATGGTGGCAATATGGCGGCGCTTCCAATTTTTCAAGCGGACCGCCTAGGCACATGGTCACCTGTCTGAACAGGTCTAGTCCTTATCCTGTTCGTGACGCCAGATGTGAAGCCCCACAGGTGTTGTGTCGGTGCATTACCTTCAGGGACTCCACGTAGCTGGATCTCCGTCACTGGTAGGAAATCTTCTGTTTTTGATCGTGACGCCACTCTCAGTATTGCGGCCAGTAGGGACCGCCACTGCAGGTTGAGGGTCGCCTGGGGCTGATGGTGTGTGCAGTTAGATGTAGTAGCCTCCTGAGAGTGAGGCAAGCCCCAGGGCCCTGTGTAAGTTTGTAGTACCACAAGGCGCAGAATAACTCCACACAGGCAGAATTGTCTTTCAAGGGCTTTACTCACATTTGATGGCAGGGTGAGTAGCCCGGGCGTAGCTGAGATGAACCAGGTGGGAACCAGGTATCCTTCAGGCTGACTTTATGAGGGTGACTACTGACTCGCCTTCCTTAGCCCTTGGTGGTTTGGGGTGACCCCGACTTTTAGTCCCTATGGGGGTCACCCAGGGAAGATGCTCCAAGCCTCTCTCCCCTTCTTGTTTGCCGTGTGCTTGTTCCCCGGACCAGGCCACTCCAGCCTCTTGCCTCCTATGACCTATGGGCCCTCACTGCGGTTACGTGGCTGCGGCTTTTGTAGTGTTGTGGTGTGGGCTTTAAGAGCCCCACACCGGCAGGTTTAGCAGGGAAAGGTGAATCTATCCTCGCTTCGGGATCTGCCGCCCGGTTGGGCCTGGTGCTCTCTAGCAGTCTCCTTACTTCCCACTCCGTTGCACTCTCTAGCTGAAGCTGGCTTTCAGGCAGCACTCCTAGTTGACCGTTCTCCCCCGTCTGTAGCCACTGCGCGGGCGCTGTTAGACAGCATCAGCCCCACAGGTCTGCTCCTCACTGAGCCCTATGGAGTTCTGCTCTAACTGACTCACTGCTCCTCCTCTCCTGTTCTTGCCTACGCCACCTAGCAACCAGACTCTCCACCACACCCCTTGAGAGGAGATGGAGGCTCTACCCCCTCCACTATTCCAGTGAAGGTGAAGGCTTGCCCCCTCCTGGGATCCCCAGGGGTCCTCTCATGGGTACATGTGTGAGACCTGATCACTATGCGCCTGTGTTCCACACCCCTGTCAGCCTTCTGGATTACCTGTGTTGTACTGTCCCCAGCATGGGTGCAGTACTCAGTGGTGCCTGACCAGGTCAGGGGCGCCACAGATCCTATATGAAGTGAACAGAAGTACAGTTCTCATATATAATGTATACAAGAAAAAGGTGATCTAATTTGATGTGTACAGGTGGAAGATGATCCTACATGGAGGGTGATATATTGTGTGTACACAAGTAGTGTGATCTGTACGGAGAATAATCTTATCTGAGATAATGGAAGTGATCGTGATCGTATGTGTACAGGAAAAAAGTGATCTTATATGATGTGTATGCAACGTGGCGTGGAGGGGTCCTGGCTGGGTGTGTGGTGCACTACAGAAGTGATAGGCCCTCACAGGCCGCATATTGCCGATGGTTTTGGCTGGCCAGGATCAGAAGGTACTTCGCTCCAGAGAGGAAATCACAACTTCTTTATAAACATAAAGTCTTTATTGAACACTTAATGACTGATAACTGCAGACACACGGGAGAGGGCACATTGCTTTTCAGACGTTGCAAACACATTAAAGAAAACCTGCCACCGGATGTTAATAATACTCACGTTACAGTCAGTGCGAAGCAAATTGGTCGGACGGGTGTCTCCGTTCTCCGGGTCCGCGCCTCCTCTTTCGGCCAACTCTGTCTTCCTTCTGAAGATCTCTCCACCATCTGAAGATAGTGTGGATGACGCGCTCTGCGTCATCTACACTAGACGGCATTGAGGTCCCACGCAGGCGCACTACTTCAATGTCGGCTTGCGTGTATAACGTAGAACGGAGACGCCCATCCGACCAGTCTGCTCTCCACAGACCGTTAGGTGAGTATTATGAACATCTGGTGAAAGGTTCCCTTTAAGGAGCAATTTCAGACATAGTCTTACAACATGTTCTATCTTAAATGTTCTTCTCCTTCCCCATAATCCTGAGCTGCTTCCCACCACCCAGCCTGGCCTGATATCCCAGGGCTCTAAAGTCACTCTGTCTTTACTGTGGCTCCGCGTCATATTATTCTCCCTTAGGCTACTTTCACATATCTGTTTTTGCCATCAGGCACAATCCGGTAGAAAAACTGATGCGACGGATTTAAAAAAAACGCAATCCGTCATTGGATTCCGTCATATGCGGGATGATGCCGGATTATACAACATGCCGGACAGCGTCAGATCCGGCGTGGTCCGTTTTTTTGCCGTTGCCAAAAATTGTTCTATGCTGCGACTTTTCCAGCAGCCGGACGAAGAAATTTTGCCACATGCAACGCAAGGCCATCCGGCACAATCCGGTGCTAATACAAGTCTTGGGGAATAAAACGGATGATGGCAAAAACCAGATGTGTGAAAGCAGCCTTAGGGGTACTTTGCATGCTGCGACATCGCTAGCCGATGATAGCGATGCTGAGCACGATAGTCCCCGCCCCTGTCGCACATGCGATATCTTGTGATAGCTGCCGTAGCGAACATTATCGCTACGGCAGCTTCACACGCACTTACCTGCCCTGCGACATCGCTCTGGCCGGCGACCCGCCTCCTTCCTAAGGGGACGGGTCGTGCGGCGTCACGGCGACGTCACACGGCAGACGGCCAATAGAAGCGGAGGGACGGAGATGATTGGGATGTAAACATCCCGCCCACCTTCTCCCTTCCTCATTGCAGGCGGGACGCAGGTAAGGTGATGTTCCTCGCTCCTGCGGCTTCATACACAGTGATGTGTGCTGCCGCAGGAACGAGGAACAACATCGTACCTGTCGCTGCAGTGAAATTATGGAAATAACCGACGCTACACAGAGCACCAATTTTTGACGCTTTTGCGATCGTTTATCGGTGCATCTAGGCTTTACACGTTGCGACGTCATTACCGGCGCCGGATGTGCGTCACTTTCGATTTGACCTGGACGATATTGCAGTAGCGATGTCGCAACGTGCAAAGTACCCCTTAGGGAGTATACCAATATGGCCGGAACAGGCTATTAGACTATGTTGCTGCGTTCCGGCCTGACAACTAAACTGCACACTTTTGACAAATGTAAACATTGCGTTTGACAAAAAGAACGCGGTCAAGACACATGTATTTTCACCGCATGTTTATTGCGTTTTTACCGCTTTTTGGATAGTGCGTTTTTAGATTGAGAAGTCAATGGGTGGAAAATGCAACCAAAACACAAGGAAGAAGTGACATGCTGCTTTTTTTAGGCAATGATTTTGACAAATATTTGTCAAACAAAATGCTGCCTAAAAAAAGCAACGTGCGGATGGAAATTCTGACTTCTCATAGACTTTGTTAGGGAAGCAAAACACGTGTGCCGCCCCGTGCTCGGATGCAACCGAGCCGCTCGGGTCCGGACCTTCAGTGGGTGGCTCGAGGGTCTCCGGACCCGGGGGTCCACGGTCACTCCGATCTAAAAGGGGTTGGCGGTTTGTGGATGTAGGTGTACGGCCAGAGCCATGTTTGAGTTTGTGACGGCACCCATGGGATGTGGTGAAGGTGGACACCACCGCTGCAGTTACGAGGCACCCGGGGAGATGGTATGCAGCAAGTTGTTAACCCCTCCATGGGCAGGGATGGTGGCCCCGGGACCCGTTGGGGGTGCTTTGGCGGTGCAGGGAGATGGGTGACCGGAGGACACTGGTGTACTCACTTTTAGAATGAAACACTCGAGTCTCTGGTAAACCAAGATGATGGTGGTCGGTGCCCGCAGCCGGCTTCAGTCGGGTTCCCCAACCCGGTTGGTGGTCTCTGCCTTTCTCCTGCACCTGGTTGTGATGATGGACTACCTGAACTTGCAATACAGGAGTCTGCCTTGCAATACAGGAGTCCGCTCTCCGGCTTGTGTATGTCGGAGGAGCCCTTTGCCCGCACACGCTGGCCCGTGGGATCTCTGAGCCATGGCGGTGGCTGCTTATCCCCCTCGTTGTGCTGTTGTCTTCTATGAGGGACTTTGGGTGGAAAAGGACCTAAAGTCCAGACCGCAATCAGTTAATTAACTCAGTCCAGTAGTTTCTAGACCTCGTTTCAGGGTCTAAGTACCCCCTCTTGTGCTCCGGTTTCTGAGTCGGTTCCCCGGGTCGGTACCGGCGGGCCACTACCCTGTCCCGGTCCACCACAGTTCCACCGAGCCGTCTTCCCGGCTCCTGCAGGCAGAGGCCTCTGTATGCCTCCTAGCCAAGGGTACCAGGGCTCCTACTCTGGCACCTGTCAGTCTGTCACAAGCCTGTCACACAGGCCTGACCTCCTCCACTCCACTCTCAATCTGATCTCAGACCAAACTGTTTTAAACTGCACTGTTTTCCTGCCTAAGGCTCTCTGAATTCCTCAGTGGGTGTGGCCAACCGCCTGGCTCTGCCCCCCTGGTATGTCCATCCAGCCCTGAGGGAGGTGACTAGGGTTTAATGTGGTTGGCTGGTGTTACCTAGTGAGGGGACTGGTGTTGTGCGGGGATCTACCTGTGACTACCTGGCTAGTCCAGGGCGTCACACATGAATTTTGTCATTGACACACTGCAGTTTAAAACGCGACCAAAACGCAAGAAAAAACGCAATGTGTGCACATGGCCTTAGCCTTCTGCCGCTTCTGGAACTGCTTCCCAGTGCTCTCTCTATTTGCTGGATCCCTCTTCCTTTTAGGCCCGTTTCTTCTTGAGCTACAAGTCATTAAGGGCCGTACTGCTGAGATTCTCCCTTAAGGACAGGTATTTCTTGGTCACTTACTTGCTCACTGGATTTAGACTTGACTCCAGTCACTCTGTATTGTAGATGGCTCTTTTTTGTGGTCAGAATTTCGCTTTCATGGCTCTTGGTTTCCTCTCCTGTCACAAATCCCCCATACTATGCGGCTCTGCTGCTCCTCAGACCTGATGTCTGTTCCTGTCACAGGCCGGTCCTGACTGACGTTACCACAGAATTAGTTTCTCTCCCTCAGCACTAGCTCCTCCCCTATTGGCTAATCACAGCCATCTGTTGCCGGGCAGATTTAAACTTTCAACAGCACACCTATAATACTGTAAGCATCCTACTGTATATTATATTCTACATGACACTACACCTTATACCAACACACATACACCACACCACCTGCGCCACTACACCTCTACACAGCAACATGCTCAACTCTGCTAAATCCCATATATCACAATACCTCACATTATACAATCCCATATAACATTACGTTATACCGCATCACATATATATACATATATATATATATATATATATATATAAATCTATATACAGTATATATATATATATATATATATATATATATATATATATATATATAGATAAATATATATGCATACATATGTGTGTCTATATATCGTACAGATCAGACGTTTGGACACACCTTCTCATCTCTAGAACAACTATTAGGAGGAGACTTTGTGCAGCAGGCCTTCATGGTAAAATAGCTGCTAGGAAACCACTGCTAAGGACAGGCAACAAGCAGAGGAGACTTGTTTGGGCTAAAGAACACAAGGATTGGACATTAGACCAGTGGAAATCTGTGCTTTGGTCTGATGAGTCCAATTTTGAGATCTTTGGATCCAACCACCCTGTCTTTGTAGAAAAGGTGAACAGATGGACTCTACATGGCTGGTCCCCACCGAGAAGCATAGAGGAGGAGGTGTGATGGTGTAAGGGGTGCTTTGCTGGTGACACTGTTGGGGATTTATTCAAAATTGAAGGCATACTAAACCAGCATGCCTACCACAGCATCTTGCAGCGGCATGCTATTCCATCCGATTTGCGTTTAGTTGGACAACCATTTATTTTTCAACAGGACAATGACCCTAAACACACCTCCAGGCTGTGTAAGGGCTATTTGACTAAGAAGGAGAGTGATGTGGTGCTACGTCAGATGACCTGGTCTCCACAGTCACCAGACCTGAACCCAATCGAGATGGTTTGGGGTGAGCTGGACCTCAGAGTGAAGGCAAAAGGGCCAACAAGTGCTAAGCATCTCTGGGAACTCCTTCAAGACTGTTGGAAAACTATTTCCGGTGACTAGTCTACTTCTTGAAGCTCATTAAGAGAATGCCAAGAGTGTGCAAAGCAGTAATCAAAGCAAAAGGTGGCTACTTTGAAGAACCTAGAATATAAGACATATTTTCAGTTGCTTCACACTTTTTTAAGTATTTCATTCCACGTGTTTTAATTCATAGTTTTGATGCCTTTAATGTGAATCTACAATTGTCAGAGTCAAGAAAATAAAAAAACCTCTTTGAATGAGGAGGTGTGTCCAAACTTTTGGTCTGTTCTGTATATACTTTCAGGGGTAGGAACTTGACCACCATCTTACATGTACTGGAGAAAGATGGTTTATTATTATAGGTATGGAAGGAAATTTATTTTATATCATTATTATAGCAGAAGAGTGATGTTATATGCTGTATACAGGAGGCAGTGATCTTATATCAGGTATACAGGAGGGTGATCTTATATCATGTATACAGGAGGGTGATCTTATATCATGTATACAGGAGGGGGTGATCTTATATCATGTATACAGGAGGGTGATCTTATATCATGTATACAGGAGGGGGTGATCTTATATCATGTATACAGGAGGGTGATCTTATATCAGGTATACAGGATGGGATGATCTTATATCATGTATACAGGAGGGTGATCTTATATCATGTATACAGGAGGGGATGATCTTATATCATGTATACAGGAGGGTGATCTTATATCATGTATACAGGAGGGTGATCTTATATCAGGTATACAGGATGGGATGATCTTATATCATGTATACAGGAGGGTGATCTTATATCATGTATACAGGATGGGATGATCTTATATCATGTATACAGGAGGGTGATCTTATATCATGTATACAGAAGAGTGATGTTATATGCTGTATACAGGAGGCAGTGATCTTATATCAGGTATACAGGAGGGTGATCTTATATCATGTATACAGGAGGGTGATCTTATATCATGTATACAGGAGGGGGTGATCTTATATCATGTATACAGGAGGGTGATCTTATATCATGTATACAGGAGGGGGTGATCTTATATCATGTATACAGGAGGGTGATCTTATATCAGGTATACAGGATGGGATGATCTTATATCATGTATACAGGAGGGTGATCTTATATCATGTATACAGGAGGGGATGATCTTATATCAGGTATACAGGATGGGATGATCTTATATCATGTATACAGGAGGGTGATCTTATATCATGTATACAGGATGGGATGATCTTATATCATGTATACAGGAGGGGGTGATCTTATATCATGTATACAGGATGGGATGATCTTATATCATGTATACAGGAGGCAGTGATCTTATATCATGTATACAGGAGGGTGATCTTATATCATGTATACAGGATGGGATGATCTTATATCATGTATACAGGAGGGTGATCTTATATCAGGTATACAGGATGGGATGATCTTATATCATGTATACAGGAGGGTGATCTTATATCATGTATACAGGATGGGATGATCTTATATCATGTATACAGGAGGGTGATCTTATATCATGTATACAGAAGAGTGATGTTATATGCTGTATACAGGAGGCAGTGATCTTATATCAGGTATACAGGAGGGTGATCTTATATCATGTATACAGGAGGGTGATCTTATATCATGTATACAGGAGGGGGTGATCTTATATCATGTATACAGGAGGGTGATCTTATATCATGTATACAGGAGGGGGTGATCTTATATCATGTATACAGGAGGGTGATCTTATATCAGGTATACAGGATGGGATGATCTTATATCATGTATACAGGAGGGTGATCTTATATCATGTATACAGGAGGGGATGATCTTATATCATGTATACAGGAGGGTGATCTTATATCATGTATACAGGAGGGTGATCTTATATCAGGTATACAGGATGGGATGATCTTATATCATGTATACAGGAGGGTGATCTTATATCATGTATACAGGATGGGATGATCTTATATCATGTATACAGGAGGGTGATCTTATATCATGTATACAGAAGAGTGATGTTATATGCTGTATACAGGAGGCAGTGATCTTATATCAGGTATACAGGAGGGTGATCTTATATCATGTATACAGGAGGGTGATCTTATATCATGTATACAGGAGGGGGTGATCTTATATCATGTATACAGGAGGGTGATCTTATATCATGTATACAGGAGGGGGTGATCTTATATCATGTATACAGGAGGGTGATCTTATATCAGGTATACAGGATGGGATGATCTTATATCATGTATACAGGAGGGTGATCTTATATCATGTATACAGGAGGGGATGATCTTATATCAGGTATACAGGATGGGATGATCTTATATCATGTATACAGGAGGGTGATCTTATATCATGTATACAGGATGGGATGATCTTATATCATGTATACAGGAGGGGGTGATCTTATATCATGTATACAGGATGGGATGATCTTATATCATGTATACAGGAGGCAGTGATCTTATATCATGTATACAGGAGGGTGATCTTATATCATGTATACAGGATGGGATGATCTTATATCATGTATACAGGAGGGTGATCTTATATCAGGTATACAGGATGGGATGATCTTATATCATGTATACAGGAGGGTGATCTTATATCATGTATACAGGATGGGATGATCTTATATCATGTATACAGGAGGGTGATCTTATATCATGTATACAGAAGAGTGATGTTATATGCTGTATACAGGAGGCAGTGATCTTATATCAGGTATACAGGAGGGTGATCTTATATCATGTATACAGGAGGGTGATCTTATATCATGTATACAGGAGGGGGTGATCTTATATCATGTATACAGGAGGGTGATCTTATATCATGTATACAGGAGGGGGTGATCTTATATCATGTATACAGGAGGGTGATCTTATATCAGGTATACAGGATGGGATGATCTTATATCATGTATACAGGAGGGTGATCTTATATCATGTATACAGGAGGGGATGATCTTATATCAGGTATACAGGATGGGATGATCTTATATCATGTATACAGGAGGGTGATCTTATATCATGTATACAGGATGGGATGATCTTATATCATGTATACAGGAGGGGGTGATCTTATATCATGTATACAGGATGGGATGATCTTATATCATGTATACAGGAGGCAGTGATCTTATATCATGTATACAGGAGGGTGATCTTATATCATGTATACAGGAGGGGGTGATCTTATATCATGTATACACGAGGGTGATCTTATATCATGTATACAGGAGGGGGTGATCTTATATCATGTATACAGGAGGGGGTGATCTTATATCATGCATACAGGAGGGGTGATCTTATATCATGTATACAGGAGGGTGATCTTATATGATGTGTACCGAAGGGGGTGATCTTATATCATGTGTACAGGAGGGTGATATTATATCATATACACAGGAGGGGGTGATCTTATATCATGTATACAGGAGGGTGATCTTATAACATGTATACAGAAGGGTAATCTTATATGATGTATACAGGAGGGGGTGATCTTATAGGATGTATACAGGAGGGTGATCTTATAACATGTATACAGGAGGGTGATCTTATATCATGTATACAGGAGGGTGATCTTATATGATGTGTGCAGGAGGGGGATCTTATATCATGTATACAGGAGGGGGTGATCTTATATCATGTATACAGGAGGGGGTGATCTTATATCATGTATACAAGAGGGGGTGATCTTATATCATGTATACAGGAGGGTGATCTTATATGATGTATACAGGAAAGGGTGATCTTATATGATGTGTATAGGAGGGGGTGATCTTATATCATGTAAACAGGAGGGGGTGATCTTATAAGATGTTTACAGGAGGGGTGATCTTATGTGATGTGTACAAGAGGGCGATCTTATAGAATGTGTACAGAAGGGCGTTCTTATGTGACGTGTACAGGAGTAGGTGATCTAATATGTGTACAGGATGAGGCTGACCTGATGTCATGTGTACAGGAGGTGGTGATCTTATATCATGTTCACTGGGGGGGTGATCTTATACAGTATGATGTATACAGGAGTGAGTGGACTTATATGATGTGTTTAGGAGGGTGATCTTATATGATGTGTACAGGAGTGGAGGGTGATCTTATATGATGTGTACAGGAGGGGAGGGTGATCTTATATGATATATATGTGCCGCCCCACGCCTGCAGCCGGGCTGCTCAGATCTGGATCTGCGGTGTGGCTCGAGGGATCTCTGGACCCGGGGGTATCGCATACACTTTGAATAAAAGGGGATTTGGTTTTATGTGGGATTTTTTATACAGTCCGTGACGCCTCCCACGGCGTGTGGTAAGATGGGGGTACCACCGCCCACTGCTGCTATTAGGGAGCACCTGGGAGCATTGGGATGGCAGCTAGTTGTTTTTAACGCTCCGTGGGTAGGGGTGGATGCCCCGGGGCCCAATGTCACTGTGCTGAGGATGATGGCTGCAGGGGTCGGCGCGCCCGGTCGGACCAAGGGATGTTAGTGTACTCACAGTCAAAGAAATCACACAAGTCCAGCTGTAACCAAGGTGCCAGTGGCCGGGCGCCGTGGCCGGGTGTATTCTGGTCCCTCACCAGGGGTGATGGTCAGTGTCACTTTCCTCTGCACTCTTTTAGTTCTCTTTGGACTTCCCGTTGTGGAACACCAGAGTCTGCTCCCATAACTACGGGTGGGAGCCTTGCTCGCAGACGCTGACCCATGGGATCTAAAGGGGCCCTGGCAGATGCCCTATCCCCCGTGGTGGGCTGCCGGTCTGCTCTTTTGGGACTTTGGGTGGGACAGGACCTAAAGTCCTGTCCTCAACTGGTGAATTAACAAAGCCGGTGGTTCTGGTCCTTGCTTCAGTGTCCAGGTACCCCATCTGTGCACGGTTTCCGGGTTGGTTCTCCAGTATTGGTACCGGCGGGTCCTACCCTGTCCCGGTCCACCTCGTATCTCTGGTAGCCGTCTTCCCGTATCCTGACAGACACGGACCACCGTCTGCCACCTAGCCAGCATGCCGGGGCTCCAACCCCGACGCCTTTCCTCTCTAGCTTCCACTTGAACTTCACTTTTGCCTCTCCTCTCTCACTCCTATTCCGAACTCTCCACTCTCAACCCTCAACTCAACAGTACTCCAACTGAAACTGAACTCTCTCTTTTCCCGCCCCAGATTCTCTAGACCCCTAAGTGGGCATTTTCCTTCCGCCTGGTCCCGCCCACTGGTGTGCCTTTCCTACCCTGGGGGTGGTAACTAGGACTTTGTCGGCTTGGTGTAACCCTGTGAGGGATGGCGTTGTGCGGGGGTCTATTTTGTGTGTGACCACCTGGCGGCGCCAGGGCGTCACATATATAGAGGGAGGGTGATCCTGAACAGAGGTTACCTTATAATATGTGTTCATGAGGAAAGTTATCTTATAAGAGATGTACATGTATGGGTTGTACGGGTCGAGGTTTCTTGTTGTGGTCCCAGGAAAATGGGTTCTTTATCTTGTGTGTGTTCTGGTGCCCTCTGTAAATAACCTGTATGGCCGGATACTTACAGATGACACAGAAGCCCAGCTCACACGATTGTAACAAGGACAGATTTAGTTCAGCTTAAAGTGAATCTGTCACCAGGATTTTCCCTTAAAAGCTGCGGCCACCACCAGTGAGCCCTTATATACAGCATTCCAGAATACTCTATATAAGAGCCCAAGCCGTGCTATGTAACATTAAAAAGATTTTTGTCATACTCATCTATGTGGGTGGTCAGGTTCACTGGGCTGTGCTGATCTCGGGTGCAGAGCCTCTTCCATCTTGCGCAGTCGCCGTCCTCCTTTCTAGCTGCGTGTGGATGACGCAGGTGTCAGCACCCGGCACACCTGGGCAAGTGCCAGGGACCTGGACAACCGGGGGGGCCACTTGGGGTCGGCAGGAGCAGGTTGGTCACTTTCTTTCCTGCGGCCCTTGGGCAGATTTCTGGGGACCGCAAACAGTGCTCTGGCCGGCAGCCTCATTTCGCTGGCTGACAGAATTTTAAACCGGCTGAGCTTGCTCCCAATGGACATACATTGCAGGCGAGGGTTCATCTGTGGGTGGAGCTAACACGCAATGTGCTTCTGTCTCACTGATGAAGAGGAGTGGCTGCCGACTCCCAGCATCCTCCGATGTTGCAGCTTGCCTGCAATATGCCTTAGTATCACCAGGGCTAGTATATGAATGCCCCACAGGCCTCCAGTGCCAGTATGTGTATGCCCCACAGGCCCCCAGGAACAGTATATGTGTGCCCCCAGCATCCCCAGGGCCAGTATGTGTATGCCCCACAGGCCCTCAGTATTCCCTAGTAATGTGTATGGCCCTAGTATTCCCTAGTAATGTGTATGCCTCCCAAGCTCCCAGCGTTCCCCAGTAATGTGTATGCCCCCCAGTGATCTCAGTAAAATGTATGCCCCCCCCCCAGTGCTGTCAATGCCCCCAGGCATGTATTTGCCCCAACGCCTCCTGTGATGTACTGTATATACAGCAGTGTTATTGTGAACAGTTCAGCTATATCTGTTAGTGACGGCAATCACGCAATTCTTGCACAGCCACATGCCTGGGAGGAGCTGAACGAGAGACAAGTGGGGGATGTGAGCAAGGCTTCTGCCAGCTTCCCCATATTAACTATATCTGGTAAGCCAGAGAGAGAAAAAGAAGTGCCAAATAACGGGGGATCGCCAAAACGTAACTAGTTGGTAATGTCATGCACACAGCCATCTTCATCCTGCTTCTGAAGCTTGTGTGCATGACGCGTCTAACGTCATACACACTCGCCGATCCCGCGCAGGTGCACTACAATACTTTGATTTGCCCTGATCAGGGCAGATCAAAGTGCACCTGCGCAGGACCTCAATGCCGGCAAGTGTGGATGGCGTAGGATGCACCCCGGCTGCAGAAGAAGGACGACAAAGATGGCCAAAAGAGGAGGCGCTGGTGTGACGCCCTGGACCCCCAGGGGTCACAGTACAGTAACATCACACACACACACACCCTCCCCTGGTTTGGTGACACCAGTCAATCAAATCCTTGTTGCCACCCTCCAAGCTTGATGTCCACACCAGGTGGGGCGGAGCCAGGTGGTTGATCCCACCCACCGAGGAGTTCACAGGCCTGGAGGCGGGAAAAGGACAGTGAAGTTGGAGTAGAGAGATGGTAGTAGACAGTGGAAGTGAGAGGAGTAAAAACTGTGTGTGTCTGGGTTGGAGCCCAGGCACGATCAGCAAGGTCGGCAGACGGTTGTGGCCGTCTGCAGGAGTTGGTGTAGGTCAGCGGAACCGTAGGACCGGGGTCGGGCGGTGGCCCGCTGGTACCGAACCGGGGAGCAGATTGAAGCCAAGCACCAAGGCAGGGTACTCAGACCCCGACTAGGCTAGGAGCCGCCGAAAAGGTCAAATTCTCTGATTGCGGTTTGGACCTCAGGGGTTCATTCCCACCCAAGTCCCGTCAGAAGGCAACAGACCAACCCGTCCGGATAAGTGCCACCGCCAAGGGCCAGAGATCCAAGGGCCAGCGCCTGCGGGCAAAACGGGCTCTCCCGACACGTACACGCCGGGGAGCGGACTACCCGTGGGAAGCCATAGGAGTCAAACACACATACACAGGTGCAGGAAAACGACAGCCACCATCAACCCGTCCAGGGAGAGCGAGAACACCGCAGCCGGCTGTGGGCCCTGTTCATCCAGCCGTTTGGTTTACCAGAGACTCTGTCCTTCTGTGTCTGAGTGAGTACAACAGTGCCATCCGGCACCGCGCTGCACTGCAACGTTGCACCCGCACCCACGCTGCCTCCCCGCATCGGCACCTGCACCTGTACCCTCCTTCCTACCTCCCCAACTGGGGCCCTGGGACCAACAGCCACTACCCACGGAGGGGTCGACACCTTAGCTGCTCTTCACCATCGCTCCCGGGATCCCCCGTCACCAGCAGCGGTGGTGCCCACCATCACCACAACCCGTGGGTGGCGTCACGACTGACATCCCACCACAAACCTCCCCTTTTTTACTCGTGGGCGAGGAGGCGCTGCTCGAGCCCCGGGTCCGGCCCCGTGCTCGAGCCACCGAGGAGCAGAAGCACCAGACCCAAGCGCCAGTGGTTCCAGACGAGCGGCGTTCCCAACCCCTCCGCCCGCGACACTGGCACCGGAGATGCCCATCTGACTCAAATCCACCACAGCGCGACCATTAGTTGAGTATTATAAAGTGTTTTTTATGCTCTACACAGCGGCCTGGGTTCTTATATACAGCATGCTAGAATACAGTATATAAGAGCCTACTAGTGGTGGCCGCAGCTTATAGCAAAAACTGGCGACAGGTTCCCTTTAAGATATTGCTGAACCTAGCGAAAAACAGGGGCAAAAAAATTAGATAAAGTTTATTAATAAATAGTCACTAGCAAGAGGAAAATACATTCACAGTTCATATTGTTTTGTAGACATCAGGTAGAAAAATTGAGTCCATCACAGATAAAAAATACTACGCAGAAAAAACATACATGAGATGGGTGGTAGATCCTATAATATCATGTACAGATTAAAGAATCCATCCGTGGGTTAACAGACACCTACTATAGTGATCAGATTACAGAAAAATAGTTGTGAGTTGTAATCCAAAGGACTACACTAATAATCGCAGAAAAGACCAAATCGGCATGCATAAATTCTCCCTAAATATAGGTGATATTCTCACTCAGGCCCAGTTTTATATGTATCTCACCAAGTAATAGGCCACCATACAGGGAGATCAAGGCAATCGCATAGATCCCATGATTTTAAATGTTTGTTAGATTACACTCACCCATGTTGATTCTGCTGCGTAGTAGAACGTGCCCACATAGATGCAGACGCATCTAATGTCATCCACACAGAGGCTTCCATTGCGTTCCTGCGCATTTACACTTCTCTCTGCTCTGCAGCATTGTAGTGCGCATCCACAGGAGGTCTATGATCTTTCCTCGCACCTGCGCATTACAGTACTTTGCTCTGCCCTCAGCATGTCAGATTAAAGGAGCACAATGGAGGCCTCTGTGTGGATGACGTAGGAAGATGTGTCATCCACACAGAGCTGGGAAGGAGGACGACGAAAGAGAGGAGGCGCTGAACCCAAGACCAGCGAAGCCCATCAGACCACACCATCCCATAGGTGAGTATTATAGAGGTCTTTTTTACATTATACAACATAGCCTGGCCATAGCGCTTATATACAGTATTCTAGAATGCTGTATATAATAGCTTACTGGTGGTGAGTGGTGACCGAAGCTTATAGGGGCCAAATCTGGTGACAGATTCCCTTAAAAAAATAAACTTGACAAAACCTACTCAGTTGTTAGCAGGAAAAAAAGCTTAGTGGTTGCATCTTCTGTATTAGACAGAGGCACAAGCTTTATGGTAACATATGTCTTCACATAACTTGTGAACATTTTACTTACACACTACAGTATATCTCATCTGAGCCCACTATACTTTCAAACATCCATCCTTCTACCAACAAACCTGTTCTTTGCAGTATGATTGCCAGGGTTGCCAGCTTGACTTTTAAGTTTTTTCTGTGTATGTTATCAAAAAATCACGAACAGATAATATTTTTTATGGACACATTGGAAAACCATAATAAATCATTATGATTGTAAGTGATCCATATTTACAGCCCGTAATTCTGATGTAAAGACAGCAGCTGCAGTCAATGTAAATTACTGTCAATATTTATCTGCATACGTTTTTTCAGCGTCAATAAAATCACGGATGACTTCATGTTTTGTTATGGACAGGGCAAAAAGTGCATTATTTTTACGTACCGTTCTGGAATTCCTGGATAGTTGACAACCAAGAATGTGCTTCGGCCTGGCAAACCTAGTATTCCTTCACTTCCATGCCCGGCCTACATGTTCCTGCAGCCTCAAATTTTTCTTTACTTTCTCAGGGTCCTTAAACCCACAGCTATACCTTCCTGGGCTTTTGTCTCCTTACCAGCTGCAGGTGAGCTCTATTTTATCTATACTCCACTTTGCAGATCACCAAGGGTAACAATACCATGACTGAGATCCAAATAGCCACTTCTACAATCCAGATACTTTCATGCCTCCTACCTTTCCTTCTTGCACGCACACTGTACAGCCAAGACTGTCGCCGGCCTAGACTGTAACGGCCTAGACTGTCACGGCCTATACTGTCATGGCCTATAGTGTCACCAGCCTAGACTGTCAGGGCCTAGACTGTCACCAGCCTAGACTGTCACCGACCTAGACTGTCATGGCCTAGACTGTCACCTGCCTAAATTGTCACTAACCTAGACTGTTACCGGGCTAGACTTTCCCGGCCTATAGTGTCACTGGCCTAGACTGTCACCAGCCTAAACTGTCACATCCTAGACTGTCACTTGAGTAGACTGTCACAGCCTAAACTGTCACCCTCCATGGTGACTCCACACTACACACACTTATGTGAAGACTAAACCTTCTGTAGTAACATCTCTTTACACTCTCAAGGCTCCTCACAGCCTCATGGCAGATCCACATTAACTATTCCCTGCTTATGAAGCTGCATTAGCAATTAATTGTATACATCATGAAATCACAGTGCTTTGTATCAGTATCATTTGATAATTAGAGATGGGTTACTAGTGAAATATTGAGGTTCGGATTATTCGAGCTGAATAATTTCTATTATTCATGTACAGGTCACAAATAACAAACCCAATGCAAGTCAATGGGAAACTCAAATAATTTTCAGGGCAAACTTGGAAGTCGATCTGAGAGGGTTATAAAAATGCTAAAATGGATGGAAATTTGTTGAAACTGAATGGGAACAGCATAAAGAAGATGTTTGGATGCCATTTGGTTTCTGAGAATAATATTGTCAGAGTATTACAGGGTTTAAAGCAGGACAGTTAGACTTACTGAGATTCCACACTGCTGTCACAATACTTCTGCGGTCCCTGACAGAAGTTCTGTCGCTTATCCATGTTATGTAAATAAAAGCTTATAACCTGACTTTAAATTCATCCATTGGTTTCATAAATTACTCTTTTGAAAGCTGAAACCCTCACAAATTTGGTTTAGGTTATGAAAATAAAGTTGCTGCAAAGCTGAAATATTGATCATTTAATGAACACAGAAAGGTCAGATTTTGACAAGACAAAAGTTTTGTCGCCCACAGAAAGTAATGTGAAATTCAAACAAATAATTAACTTCTAATACAAAGATATGTTGCATAACATTGGTGAATGACGTTGTGGTGTTATTAGAGCCATATTTAATATTTTGTGTGACTTCTATGAGCTTGAAGGACTGCATCCATGCAGTTTAACAATGATTCATACAATTTATGGATGACGTCATCAGGAATAGCAAAGAATGCAGTCTTACATGCCTCTCAGAGTTCATCTAGATTCTTTGGTTTTGTCTTCCAAGCTTCCTCTTTCATCCTACCCCAAACATGCTCATTGATGTTCATGTCTGGTGACTGGGCTGTCCAGTCCTTGAGCACCTTGATCTTCTTTGCCAGGAGGAACTTTGTTGTAGAAATGGATGTATGAAATGAAGCACCATCCTGCAGCAGAATGTGACCCCTTTTATGGTTGGGAATGTAAGAGGTAGCTAATACTTCTTGATATTTTAGGCTATTGATATTGCCTTCCACCTTGCAAATGTTTCGCACACCCCCATACTGAATGTAACCCCAGACGACGATCTTTCCACCACCAAACTTAACTGTTTTCTGGATCCATATGGGCTCCAGTAGGTCTCCTGCAGTATTTGCGGTGGCTGTGGTGTAATTCAACTGAAGATTCATCAGACAAATCCACCTTCTGCAACTTTTCCAGCGTCCATCTGTTTAGCAGGCTGTGGGACTTGGCAAATACCACACGGTTTTTTAATTGCCTTTTGTTTAGTGATGGCTTCTGGGCACTGATTCTACCATGGAGGCCATTTCGTGACAGAATCCTACCAACTGTTCTAGTTGACACAGGGACTTGAGGTGACCAGGCCTTTTGGAGTTCCGCTGCAGTGGAAGAGGGCTGGCTTTGGATTTTCTAACCAACAAACGTTCCTCCTGAGCAGTTGTCTTGCGGGGTCTGCCGGACCTGGGCTTGTCAAAAACATCTCCAGTCTCTTCAAATCTTTTTTAATTCTTTGTACTTGACGCTGAGACACATTAAAGGTGCCAGCCACCTCTGCAGTGGATCTGATCTTCAGCCTCTTGATAATCACGGTTTTGTCGCAGGGTGGATTTTTGGCATGTTGTCAGAGGTCAAGTTGCAGTTCAAGTGAAGGTCTGGGGTGCTGGGTTTCTTTTTATACACACCCACTAATTAACTTGTAAACTAGGATTGCGTGCATTATATGACAACGCAACAAAATTTTTGTCTTGCCAAAATCTGACATTTCTGTGTTCATTAAATGATCAATATTTCAGCTTTAGAGAAACCAAGGGAAAAATTGTGAAAACATACCCTGCTGTAACTAAATAAAAGCATAGTGCATATAAACATAGGGTACTTAGTAAACACTGTTTTTGATCAAAAAAAGCATAAAGCTATCCCACCAACGCCAAGGTGTACCCAGTTGGGATAGTACCTACACTCTCTAATATTAAAACCTTACCATGGGTCTAAAATAGGCCTCAATGTGGCTAAGGGCTGAGAGCGACCGGGTCCCAACAGGACACACACAGTCAGGGGGATTCACAGAATGAAATGTCCAGCTCACCAAGAGGGAGGGCCACACCCCATTTGTACTGAATACAAAAAAACTACATAAAAACAAAAAAAGTGAGCCGGAGTATGAGATGGTATACATGGAGCTTGTGAGCTCATGTTCACACTGGCCATTAGACAAAGAGAAACCAAGGGAAAAATTGTGAAAACATACCCTGCTGTAACTAAATAAAAGCATAGTGCATATAAACATAGGGTACTTAGTAAACACTGTTTTTGATCAAAAAAAGCATAAAGCTATCCCACCAACGCCAAGGTGTACCCAGTTGGGATAGTACCTACACTCTCTAATATTAAAACCTTACCATGGGTCTAAAATAGGCCTCAATGTGGCTAAGGGCTGAGAGCGACCGGGTCCCAACAGGACACACACAGTCAGGGGGATTCACAGAATGAAATGTCCAGCTCACCAAGAGGGAGGGCCACACCCCATTTGTACTGAATACAAAAAAACTACATAAAAACAAAAAAAGTGAGCCGGAGTATGAGATGGTATACATGGAGCTTGTGAGCTCATGTTCACACTGGCCATTAGACAAAGAGAAACCAAGGGAAAAATTGTGAAAACATACCCTGCTGTAACTAAATAAAAGCATAGTGCATATAAACATAGGGTACTTAGTAAACACTGTTTTTGATCAAAAAAAGCATAAAGCTATCCCACCAACGCCAAGGTGTACCCAGTTGGGATAGTACCTACACTCTCTAATATTAAAACCTTACCATGGGTCTAAAATAGGCCTCAATGTGGCTAAGGGCTGAGAGCGACCGGGTCCCAACAGGACACACACAGTCAGGGGGATTCACAGAATGAAATGTCCAGCTCACCAAGAGGGAGGGCCACACCCCATTTGTACTGAATACAAAAAAACTACATAAAAACAAAAAAAGTGAGCCGGAGTATGAGATGGTATACATGGAGCTTGTGAGCTCATGTTCACACTGGCCATTAGACAAAGAGAAACCAAGGGAAAAATTGTGAAAACATACCCTGCTGTAACTAAATAAAAGCATAGTGCATATAAACATAAGGTACTTAGTAAACACTGTTTTTGATCAAAAAAAGCATAAAGCTATCCCACCAACGCCAAGGTGTACCCAGTTGGGATAGTACCTACACTCTCTAATATTAAAACCTTACCATGGGTCTAAAATAGGCCTCAATGTGGCTAAGGGCTGAGAGCGACCGGGTCCCAACAGGACACACACAGTCAGGGGGATTCACAGAATGAAATGTCCAGCTCACCAAGAGGGAGGGCCACACCCCATTTGTACTGAATACAAAAAAACTACATAAAAACAAAAAAAGTGAGCCGGAGTATGAGATGGTATACATGGAGCTTGTGAGCTCATGTTCACACTGGCCATTAGTCAAAGAGGTTTTAATATTAGAGAGTGTAGGTACTATCCCAACTGGGTACACCTTGGCGTTGGTGGGATAGCTTTATGCTTTTTTTGATCAAAAACAGTGTTTACTAAGTACCCTATGTTTATATGCACTATACTTTTATTTAGTTACAGCAGGGTATGTTTTCACAATTTTTCCCTTGGTTTCTCTTTGTCTAATGGCCAGTGTGAACATGAGCTCACAAGCTCCATGTATACCATCTCATACTCCGGCTCACTTTTTTTGTTTTTTTTTTTGTTTTTTTGTTTTTAAATATTTCAGCTTTGCAGCAACTTTATTTTCATAACCTAAACCAAATTTGGGAGGGTTTCAGCTTTCAAAAGAGTAATTTATGAAACCAATGGATGAATTTAAAGTCAGGTTATAAGCTTTTATTTACATAACATGGATAAGTGACAGAACTTCTGTCAGGGACTGTAGATCAGCTCATTAGATTTCATAGATATGCACTACTTCCTCCCCACCCACCCTCTCTCCCGGTGTCTGTGTTTGGCTGCAGTCAGACTACCAGTATGCCAGCATCTCTGATTGGTTGCCCTTGCCCTGACTGTCTGGGTTCCTTAGTGGAGTGTAAAAATAAATAAATAAATAAATGTTGCAGGATCCCCCGTATATTGATACCCAGCACAGATAGCGCATACGGCTACAGGCTGCAGCTCTCAGCTGTGTGCTTAGCTTGGCTGTGTATCAAAATAGAAAGAGGGATCATATGTGGCTTTTTGAGATTATTTCAATTTTGATACCCAGGCAGGATAAAGCCGACAGCTGGGGGCTTGTATTCTCAGGCTGGGGAGACCCACGGTTATTGGTTACCCCCAGCCTAAAAATTGCAGCCTGCAGCCACCCAGAATTGTTGTATCCGTTAGATGCAACAATCCCAGCACTGAATGATAAAACTCCAAGTTTCCTCCATGACACCGGTTAACATGATGGGCCATAGAAGTATCTCTGTTGTTTCTGACATCCCCCAAGTGTTCACTGATCCACACCCTTAGTTGCCTCTTTTTTTCCCATGTAATTTAGTGGGCAAGTGCATGTTCACAGGTAGATAACCCCAGCCATCTTACAATTCACAAAGTTTCCAATCCTATAAGTCCTTCCTGTCAGAACACTTGTCAATTCTTTGAAGGGGGTGATATAGATACAGAAGGAGCATGACCCACACATAAAGGTGCCTACCACCCTCCGATCCAGCCATGTCCCCATTTTTTGGGGGCAACATAGAGACTCAAGTAGATGATCCAGAACTGTCCGGGCCCTTCTAAAGGTTACTGCCGGAAAAGATGTAACCATGTCACACAAGTCGGTATCACTCAGGAGGATACCCCAGTGTTTCCTAAGTATGTCCATAGCTTTCGGGTTTTGATCATGAAAGGTCTCGATAAATCGAGTTTTGAGGCTCTCATCCTTTGTCAGTAGTCAGTCAGTATTTTTTTCTGCAACTTCGCCATGTGTTTTTGTATGCATCATTGACTGTGGAAATCGGGCATCCCCAACTATTGAATCTATTTCTGAGATTCTGTACTTGTCTGTCAAAATCAGTACACAAGGATCAGTTCCTGCAGAGCTTAAGGAGCTGCTCCTTGGGAATGCCCCTTTTAAGGGCGACAAGATGGTGGCTCTCCCATCATAGTAGGCTGTTTGTTGCATTGGGTTTTCTGTATTTTTCCGTTATAATTTCCTTGCATGGCCCTGCCCCCCACCCCCCTCTATACCAGCCTTGACCTCTATTGTCTCCCTCTCTCTCTGTCTACTCTATCTATTCTTTTATTTGCTCCACTACCCTCCCCCCAGATCTTAGTTTAAAAGCTCCTCCATTTGTCTTACCATTTTTTCCCCCAGCACAGCTGCACCCTCACCATTGAGGTGCAGCCTGTCCCTACTGTAGTGCCTGACGCCAATAGAGAAGTCAGCCCAGTTTTCCAAGAACTCCATAATCTCCCACTGTTTTTCTAGTGATGCTCGTGGCATCAGTAGTATTTCTGAAAATACCACCTTGGAGGTCCTGGACTTCAGCTTCTCTCCTAGTTCCTTGTAATTATTTTTAAGCACCTTTCACCTGCCTTTAACTTTGTCATTGGAACCAATGTACACCATGACCGCTGGGTTTTCCCAGCCCCACCCAGCAATCTATCTATCCGATCTGCAATATGCCGAACCTGTGCATTCGGCAGACAATACACTGCTCAGCATTCACAATCTCGGCAACAGATGACCCTGTCTGTCCTCCTAATTACAGAGCCCTCTACCACCAACATCTGTCTGACCTTTGCTGCACTCCTATTTCCCTCCTTCCTACAGCAGTTGTTTTCCTGGTTGATAGGAGCAACGTCCTGCTGTAGTGATCCTAGTCCTGGACCTTCATCCCTAATATCAGCCAAACAAGCATATTTACTAGATTGTGCCAGATCAAGGCTATTCTCCCTGACACTTTACTTCTTACTCCTTCTTATATCTGTTACCCAGCTACCTACCTCTAGGTCCTGACCTTCCCTGCCGCCACCCACCTCCATATTACTAGCCCCAGCCAGAACTGCTCAGTGAGCTCTAAACATCTTGTAAGATGGCGGTTGAGCTCCTACCCCTGAAGATATATATATATATATATATATATATATATATACATATATATATATATATATATATATATATATATTGTGAGGTAGCGTGGTCGGCTGCGCAGCAGAAGACACGGGATGCAGGCACCAAGGGTCACAGCACACGGTTTAATATCCAAACAAAAGTCCACAACAGTACACATGTGCCTCTCTGGCAGAGAACTCAGGGAGTTGTGTTCACTCCGTCACACCCGGCACACCTGCCCTTGTTCCTGTTTCCTTTTAACCCTTCCTTCAGCCTGTAGGGAAACAGCATTAACCCTGTAGTGGAGTTACTTTCTATCATGGAGTGAGCACAACCGGGGCGAGACATACCGGCCGTCATAGATAACCCCGGTCACAGTCTCACATACCCCCCCCTCAGTTCAAGCGTGCGGGGTTGAACTCCCGCCATCAAACACGGGCCGTGGGACAAGGCATCGGCGTGGCCCTGCAATCTACCGGCCCGGTGTTCAACCGTAAACCGGAAGTTCTGCAGAGAAAGGAACCACCGGGTAACCCGGGCATTCCGTTCCTTGGCGGACCTCATCCAGACCAGCGGAGAGTGATCCTTTACCAAGCGAAACTGCCGTCCCAGCAGGTAATAGCGTAGGGACTCCAAGGCCCACTTGATCGCCAGGCACTCCTTCTCCACTACGCTATAATTCCGCTCGGGAGGGGTGAGCTTCCTACTTAAGAAGGTGACGGGGTGTTCCTCCCCCTGAACTACCTGAGACAGCACTGCACCCAGGCCGACCTCCGAGGCGTCAGTCTGTACTATGAACTCCTTCCGGAAATCAGGGTTGACAAGAACGGGCTGTCCGCACAGGACCCCCTTCAAGGCCCGGAAGGAGTCCTCGGCCTGCGGAGTCCAGAGCACCATGACGGACTTCTTGCCTTTGAGAAGGTCCGTCAAGGGGGCTGATAGTCCCGCAAAATCTTTTACAAACCTCCTGTAATACCCCACGATACCCAGGAAGGCCCTAACCTGCTTCGTGGAACAGGGGTCTAGGCCACTTCTGGATCGCCTCAACTTTGTTAATTTGAGGCTTAATCACTCCTTGGCCTATTACGTAGCCCAAGTAGCGGGCTTTCGTGAGTCCCAACGCACATTTCTTGGGATTGGCTGTCAATCCGGCTGTTCGGAGCGCGTTCACCACCGCTTGTACCTGTTCCAAGTGGGTCTGCCACTCAGAGCTGTAAATAATGATGTCATCAAGGTACGCTGATGCATACGCCTGGTGGGGTTCCAGCACCAAGTCCATCAACCTCTGGAACGTGGCCTGAGCGCCATGTAACCCAAAAGGCAAGACAACATAGTGGAAGAGACCCTCCGGCGTAACAAATGCGGTTTTCTCCTTGGCGGACTCCGTCAGTGGCACCTGCCAGTACCCCTTGGTCAGGTCGAGCGTGGTGAAATATCATGCCTGTCCCAGCCTATCAATCAGCTCATCCACCCGGGGTCATCTTTTGCAACGCTTGTCTCACCGCTTTCCGGTCGCTGCCGTCGTCACCCGGTCCCGGGGTTGTTGCTGCCGGTCCGGCACGGATCGACTTGGCCAGGAGAACCATCTGTTCTTGGTGCCTTTGTTCCTGCAATTTCAAAGAGTGCTGCTGATGATCCAACGACCGGAGCAGGTGTGCATTGATCTGTTGCTGCTGCGTTAGTATTTCCTCCATGGCGTCGCCGGGTTTGGGCTGTAGTATAGCCGCTTGAATCCAGGACATGTGCTACCGGGTCACCAGAAATGGAAGCTACACCTCACCGGGCTGGCATGCCCGCCGATTCTCCACCATATGTGAGGTAGCGTGGTCGGCTGCGCAGCAGAAGACACGGGATCCAGGCACCAAGGGTCACAGCACACGGTTTAATATCCAAACAAAAGTCCACAACAGTACACATGTGCCTCTCTGGCAGACAACTCAGGGAGTTGTGTTCACTCCCTCACACCCGGCACACCTGCCCTTGTTCCTGTTTCCTTTTAACCCTTCCTTCAGCCTGTAGGGAAACAGCATTAACCCTGTAGTGGAGTTACTTTCTATCATGGAGTGAGCACAACCGGGGCGAGACATACCGGCCGTCATAGACAACCCTGGTCACAGTCTCACAATATATATATATATATATATATATATATATATATATATATAAAAAAATATATGCAGTATATACAGTACATATACTGTATATATTGTAGAAAAGTAACACAAAGTATGGGAATGCATAAGATGAAGTATAATGTATAGATGTAGAAGGGAAGTGTTGGCTAGCAGTTGGGATTAGCCCATGGGGAAGGAGCTAGTGCTGAAGGAGAGACAGACTCTTGGTTCCACTTGCGTATAGCTTCTGATGTGAGAGCATCGGATGCAATATGCTAACGACCCTCTGCTGTGAGCGTGAGCAAAGTTTCATTTGACCGTGATCCACTCTTGTGATTGGATCACAACTGCAGAGAAGAGGGAGAAATTACTTTCTCCCTCCTCTCCGCTGCTTGTCTGTATGTATATCACACTGCACTCGGAGGGCATCTGAGTGCAGTCCAATGTTTCACATGCACCGATAGACTTGTATAAGTGCAAGTGATAAGAGACTCGCAAATAATTGCAGCATGCCGATATGGCATGAGATAATAAATAGCAGATGGACATTTCCCATAGTTTTACAATGGTGCAAGTTCAATCAGATGTTTTATCAAATATCACTCATCCGCATAAAACGCAAGCAGAACCGAGGCCTTAAGGCCGCATGACACGCTGAGATATCGTTACCGATATCGCTAGCGTGCGTACCCGCCCCCATCGTTTGTGCGTCACGGGCAAATCGCTGCCCGTGGCGCACAAAATCGCGCGGACATGTCAGACTACTTACCTGCAATAGCGACATCGCTGTGACCGGCGAACCGCCTCCTTTCTAAGGGGGCGGTTCGTTCGGCGCCACAGCGACGTCACTGTCAATCAAAGCTGAGGGGCGGAGATGAGCGGGACGAACATCCCGCCCACCTCTTTCCTTCCTCATTGCTGGCGGGACGCAGGTAAGGTTCGGTTCCTCGTTCCTGCAGTGTCACACGTAGTGATGTGTGCTGCCGCAGGAACGACGAACAACATCGTACCTGCAGCAGCAACGATAATTGAGATTAGGGTGGGATGTCACTGATTAGCGATTTTGAACGTTTTTGTAACGATTCAAAATCGCTAATAGGTGTCACACGCAACAACATCTCTAACGTGGCCAGATGTGCGTCACAAAATCCGTGACCCCAATGACATCGCTTTAGCGATGTCGTAGCGTGTAAAGCAGCCTTTAGAGTTCAGATAGGGAACAGCTAGGGAGTAGTCTGTCGAGTCGTGTTTTGGTCACATTCTGTGGGTGACTTCTTGAGGCTGCAACGTTGAGACCAAACAAGAATAGCATGAAGGCACAAACAGACACAAGTAGGGAGGTGGTATCCCAAAACTGAGATCAGCAACTAAACCTGAGACTGGTAAAGAAGCCAAACACGACCCTTGTAGGTAGTCTAGAGAGGGTTGCTTGGTAGTATGCCCCGAGTACCTTACAGCTGAGATGTATTGAGACAGGATGGTTTTGGATGCATTATGAGTATGCAGATCCGAGAACATTATTACTCCCTGTTGCTGGGAGGATGCAGAGCCATGGGTGGACTAGAATGACTTTCTCATGCCGTTTTGTTATGCTAAGCTGGGTGGTGGAAGGAGAACTGGGAACTTCCATGATATTAACAACAGCTGAAGTGAACTTGGAGGAAGCGTGTTTAATGGTGCTTTGTGTAAAAGAAATGTCCGATAAGAAGAATACCCGCTACATCTTGTGTATAATTATTATCCAGAACTACAAAATATATACAGCTGCACTCTAGAATGCTAACAATGAATAACGGAACTCTGGTATTGTATTACTGCTATAGGACTATTTTTTAAAAAAAGAAATACTTAGCTTATGTATATTCCAGAGACTGCATAGTAAAAAATGGCTGTTTAAAAAGAATTATCACCTTTCGGCTCTGATGCCTCCACAACCCAGTCCTGGCCTGCCCAAATCAGTGGCATCCTGCGGCCTCCTGAAAGGTATGAACAGCACCGCACCTATCCACACACCAGGACCACAACACTTTTCTTATGAAGTGGGGCAGGGGGCACCTATAGGAGAGAATCCCTTGCCCACAACTACTGGCCTGTGCTCCGCTTTATATCCTCTCCGGGTTTGCAATGCTCCTGAGTGTTGAAAATTGCATTTTTATATCCATTACCTGACCTGGGCTTCCAAATATGTAACACGCTGATATCGGCGCGCAGATATATTCACCCTCAAAAAGCTGTTCACAGCATAAATACATTCCACAAGATGCACAACTGGTAGTATTGTCCATGGAGCACATGATAAATGGAGATGCACATTAAAGATAAAAGCAGAAAAACAATGGAAAACTCGTAAGAACACCAAACTATGCTGTTAAGTTAAAATGATGATATTTTAACTATGCAGTAATCTGCAGACCCCGCACTTAAAAAGCAGCCCTCCCTCCACTGCATCCCTCGCTTGGCAGTCACTGAAACTTGTAGTTCCCCAAACAGCAAGATGTGTACAGGGAGTGATCTTATATGATGTGTACAAGAAGTGAAATATTTTCTATGATGTGTAGAGGAGAAACATGATCTTATACAAGGTGTACGGGAGGAGGGTCATGATACTTGATGTGCACAGGTAGAGTGTGATGTGCAGTGATGTAACTGCGCATGTTGATCAGATGTATGTATATATATGTATACACTAGAAGGTGGCCCGATTCTACGCATCGGGTATTCTAGAATTTACGTATTGTGTAGTTCATGTATGATTTTTGTTATATATATATAGATGTTGTTGTGTGTAGTTACCAAGTGTTTGTGTAGGGCGCTGTACATGTTCTGGGTGTTGTCTGGGTGTGATGGGGGGTGAGAGCGGTGTTGTTTGTGTGTTGCATTGTTTGTGGAGCGCTGTGTGTCTGTAGCGTTGTGTGTGTGTTGCGCGGTTTGTGTGTGTGTGGTGTGTTTTGGGGGGAGGTATGTTTTGTGCAATGTGTGTGTTGTGCGGTATGTGCGAATATTTGTGTGTGCAGCGTTGTCTGTGTGTGGGTGTCTGTGTAGGGCAGTTGTTTGTGGTTCCCAGTGTGTGTGTGTGGTGTGTTGTGCAGTGCGCGAGCGCGTGTGTGTGTGTTGGGGGGGGGGGTGCACTTCCCATCGTGCTCCATCCCCCATGCAGCGCACTCCCCATCGTGCTCCATCCCCCATGCAGCGCACTCCCCATCGTGCTCCATCCCCTATGCTGCGCACCCCCCATCGTGCTCCATCTCCCATCCTGCGCACTCCCAAACGTGCTCCATCCGCCATGCAGCGCACTCCCCATCGTGCTCCTTTCCCCATGCTGCGCACTCCCAAACGTGCTCCATCCGCCATGCTGCGCACTCTCCATCGTGCTCCATCTCCCATGATGAACACTCCCAAACGTGCTCCATCCGCCATGCTGCGCACTCCCAAACGTGCTCCATCCGCCATGCTGCGCACTCCCAAACGTGCTCCATCCGCCATACTCCGCACTCCCCATCGTGCTCCATCCCCCATGCAGCGCACTCCCCATCGTGCTCCATCCCCTATGCTGCGCACCCCCCATCGTGCTCCATCTCCCATGCTGCGCACTCCCAAACGTGCTCCATCCGCCATGCTGCGCACTCCCAAACGTGGTCCATCCGCCATGCTGCGCACTCCCAAACGTGCTCCATCCGCCATACTCCGCACTCCCCATCGTGCTGCATCCCCCATGCTGCGCACTCCCAAACGTGCTCCATCCGCCATGCTGCGCAGTCCCAAACGTGCTCCATCCCCCATGCTGCGCACCCCCCATCGTGCTCCATCTCCCATCCTGCGCACTGCCAAACGTGCTCCATCCGCCATGCTTCACACTCCCAAACGTGCTCCATCCGCCATGCTGCGCACTCCCAAACGTGCTCCATCCACCATGCTGCGCACTCCCCATCGTGCTCCATCCCCCATGCTGCGCACTCCCAAACGTGCTCCATCCGCCATGCTGCGCATTTCCAAACGTGCTCCATCCGCCATGCTGCGCACTCCCAAACGTGTTCCATCCGCCATGCTGCGCACTCCCAAACGTGCTCCATCCGCCATGCTGCGCACTCCCAAACGTGCTCCATCCGCCATGCTGCGCCAGCATCAGCCTCTCTACCCGCAGCATCAGCCTCTCTGCCCGCAGCATCAGCCTCTCTCCTCCCAGCATCAGCCTCATTCCCCGCAGCATCAGCCTCTCTGTCCCCAGCATTAGCCTCTCTCCCCGCAGCATCAGCCTCTCTGTCCCCAGCATCAGCCTCTCTGTCCCCAGCATCAGCCTCTCTGTCTCCAGCATCAGCCTCTCTGTCCCCAGCATCAGCCTCTCTCCCCGCAGCATCAGCCTCTCTGTCCCCAGCATCAGCCTCTCTCATCCCAGCATCAGCCTCTCTCCCCGCAGCATCAGCCTCTCTGTCCCCAGCATCAGCCTCTCTGTCCCCAGCATCAGCCTCTCTGTCCCCAGCATCAGCCTCTCTGTCCCCAGCATCAGCCTCTCTGTCCCCAGCATCAGCCTCTCTCATCCCAGCATCAGCCTCTCTGTCCCCAGCATCAGCCTCTCCATCCCAGCCTTCCCCAGGATCAGCCTCTCTCCTCCCAGCCTCCTCCAGCACGACATGCTCCTCTGCCGACACTCACAGATCCGATCGCATACACTCACACACACCCACACATACCCGATCGCATACACTCACACACACCCGATCGCATACACTCACGCACACACACATTGACGATATTGCACATACGCGCTCATACTCACAACATCCGGAGATACCACATGCTTCTGGCCATGTGATCCTCCGGCAGGTCCTGGAAGGTCACAACAGCACAGTATCGAGGCCGAGAAGCAAGCGATATCGCCGGATGCTGTGAGTGTGTGGATGCGATGTGATGTATGTGTGAGGTGTGTGTGAGAGTGAGTGTGAGCCGGTGTACACTGGTAACTATGATACACATCGGGTAACCAAGGAACCTTAGTTACCCGATGTGTATAATGGTTACCAGCGTTCACGGCCTCCGTCAAGATCCCAGCATCGCAAGGTTATGTCTGGTGCTGCTGGGAACGTGACGGAGCCGGTGTAGAAGCAAGCGATTTCCCAGGATGTTGTGAGTGTGTGGATGTGATGTGTGAGGTGTGTGTGAGAGTGAGTGTGATCTGATGTGTGTGTGTGTACTCACCTGGGAGTCGGAGCTCCGTGTCAGTTGGGCCAGAGCGAGCGTGCATTGCGTGAGGGGGGCGGGGCCTGCAGAGAGCCGGGGCGAGAGGCCAATCCGTGGGGGGGGCGGGGCCATGGCGAGCCCAGCGGCCAATCAGCTTTGTGTCACCGTAAGGACACAATTTTGGAGCATGACAGACAGACAGACAGACAGACAGAATAAGGCAATTATATATATAGATTTAGCGTTCTAAATCCTATAAAGACATACGAGTTGTCCTCCCCCCATTAAGTAGTAATGTCACTTATCGTATTCTAATGTACCCAACCGTGGGCTCCTTCCTGGTAAATATTTCCCATATCCTGGTAAATGTTAACCATCCTGGGCTAATTCCTGCTAAATATGTCCCCTATCCTGATATATATGTTGCCAATCCTGATATATATGCTCCACATCCTGGTAAATGCTCCACACCCTGGGATACTTCCTGGCAAATATGTCCCCCACCCTGATATATGTTCCCCATTCTGGTATATATGCCCCCCATCCTAATAAGTATGCCCCCCATCCTGGTATGCATGTCCCCCTTCCTGGTATACATGTCCCCCGTCCTAGTAAACATGTCTTCCATCCTGGTATACATGCCCCTCATCCTGATGTATATGTCCCCTATCCTGGTATGTTGTCCATCTTAAGCCCCATCCTGGTATATATGCCACCCGTCCTGATAAGTATGTCTCACATTCTGGTATATATGTCCCCCATCCTGGTATATAAGCCTCTATCCTGGTATACTGGTATATACAGTTGTACCCCAACATGGTATATATGTTCCCATTCTGGTATATATGTCCCCCATCCTGGTATAGATGTCCCCCATTCCAGGCCCCATCCTGGTATATATGTCCCCATCCTAGGGACATCCTGGTATATAAACCTCTAGCCTGGTATATACAGTTGTACCCCAACATGGTATATATGTTCCCATTCTGGTATATATGTCCCCCATCCTGGTATAGATGTCTTCCATTCCAGGCCCCATCCTGGTGTATATGTCCCCATCCTAGGCACATCCTGGTATATAGCTCCCCATCCTGATACACGTCCCTCATCCTGGTATATATGTACCCCATACATCCTGGTATATATGTCCCAATCCTAGGCCATATTCTGGTATATAATTCCCCATACTGAGCCACTCCTGGGATATATGTCCTCATCCTGGGACCCTCCCGATATTTGTCCCCATCCCGGGCCCCTGCTGGTATGTATGTCCCCTTCCTGGTATATGTGTCATTCTCCTGGTATATACAGTACAGGCCAAAAGTTTGGACACACCTTCTCATTCAGTGAGTTTTCTTTATTTTCATGACTCTGAAAATTGTAGATTCACATTGAAGGCATCAAAACTATGAATTAAAACAAGTGGAATTAAATACTTAAAAAAGTGTGAAACAACTGAAGATATGTCTTATATTCTAGGTTCATCAAAGTAGCCACCTTTTCCTTTGATTACTGCTTTGCACACTCTTGGCATTCTCTTGATGATCTTCAAGAGGTAGTCACCGGAAATAGTTTTCCAACAGTCTTGAAGGAGTTCCCAGAGATGCTTAGCACTTGTTGGCCCTTTTGCCTCCTCTCTGCGGTCCAGCTCACCTCAAACCCTCTCGATTGGGTTCAGGTTTGGAGACTGTGGAGACCTGGTCATCTGGCGTAGCACCCCATCACTCTGCTTCTTAGTCAAATAGCCCTTACACAGACTCGAGGTGTCTTTGGGGTCATTGTCCTGTTGAAAAATAAATGATGGTCCAACTAAACGCAAACCAGATGGAATAGCATGCCGCTGCAAGATGCTGTGGTAGCCATGCTGGTTCTGTATGCCTTCAATTTTGAATAAATCCCCAACAGTGTCACCAGCAAAGCACCTCCATACCATCACACCTCCTCCTCCATGCTTCATGGTGGGAACCAGCCATGTAGAGTCCATCCGTTCACCTTTTCTACAAGGACACAGTGGTTGGATCCAAAGATCTCAAATTAGACTCATCAGACCAAAGCACAGATTTCCACTGGTCTAATGTCCTTGTGTTCTTTAGCCCAAAAAAGTCTCTTCTGCTTGTTGCCTGTCCTTGGCAGTGGTTTCCTAGCAGCTATTTTACCATGAAGGTCTGTTGCACAAAGTCTCCTCTTAATAGTTGTTCTAGAGATAAGAAGGTGTATCCAAACTTTTGGTCTGTACTGTATGTCCCCCTCCTGGTATATACTGATTCCCTCCTGGGCCCCTCCTGACATATACTGTCCCCCTCCTGGTATATAGTGTCCCCGTTCTGGTATATATTGTACTCCCATTCCACAGCTCCCACATCTCAGGGTGTCCCCCTGTGTAGCCAGCATACAGTGGCCAGCAACTTTCTTAGGCGTCCGTACTATGGCAACGCATTACGTCATTGTCATGTCTAGCACTCGTTCACTGGGACGCGATGAAAGCTGTCAGCTTCTGTTTGGTCGGCAGTGTGTATCGCAGTGCAGAGACTTGACAGGTCTTTACACCGCAATGCATTTTAGCTGGATGTGTGCCCCTCTGACGCACATCCAGCTGAATCTGGGGGCTGGCTAGGCCCGGTCTTGATCCCTGCAATCACGATCGTTCCACCCTTGGTGATGTGTATCGGATTGGGGTGATGCTTTACTATGTAATTGAGCAGTAAACTGTAAATGTAATGCAATCAAAGGCAAAAAGATGTTAAGTCAGTGTCTGACAACCAATCTAAAGTCTATATTCAGCAGCAGGGATGATTTAGCATTTGTATAAGGGTGCCCATGCATTTAAGACAATTCCTTGTTTTTCGTGAGAGTGCACCTCTCAGTGTTGACAGGCCTCTGCACCAGATATCCATTACAGGAGATAATGGTGGGACTTATCCTGTTGTTTAAAATCTCCCTGTATATGAGACACTCGTATATCAGACAGTCCTTATGTACATGAGATGTTACTTGTGCATAAAACAGTCTGTGTCTAAGAATTACTCTGTAAACAGGTCACACTCACAATGCATTGGGAGGACCCCATATATATAAGCTACCCAGTATATAGGCAGCCTCTCCGGATGAGATGTGTCATGTATATGAGAGACCACTTCTGTACATGAAATTAATATGTGTATTTTATAAAGTCCCTCGATGAAATAAGACATTGTGTTAAAGAGACAACCCTTACACATTGGGAATTTTTTTGCATGAGTCACTCCATGTACCGTATATAAGAAAGTGTCTGCAAGACACTCCCTGAATAGTCAATAGCAAGTACAGGTATTTAACCCCTGTGTATAAGAAATCATTTATGTATGAGTTCCTGCAGATAAAATATAATCTCTACCGGTGGGGTATTTCCAATGGCGGCAGACCACGCAGCCACTATGGGGTCTGTGAGTCAGGGGCCCCCGCAGTTAGTGATACAGTTGAAAGCAATGATGAAAGAGAGAGCTTCATTCTAACTCAGCGTCTAGGATCTGAGGTCTCAGTGCAGCGGGTGCGATGATGTCACTACTGCTCGCCCTCTGTGCCGAGATGTGCAGAGCTGCAGACCACTCTCTCAGACCAGAGCAGCAGAAAGAGAGTGAGTATTTGTTTATATTTTAAATCAGCGTATGCACTGGAGGCCAAAGGACTATGGGGTGTGCATTATATCATATGGAGGACTATGGGGTGTGCATTATAGGATATGTAGGACTATGGGGTGTGCATTATAGGATATGGAGGACTATGGGGTGTGCATTATAGGATATGGAGGACTATGGGGTGTGCATTATAGGATATGGAGGACTATGGGGTGTGCATTATAGGATATGGAGGACTATGGGGTGTGCATTATAGGATATGCAGGACTATGGGGTGTGCATTATAGGATATGGAGGACTATGGGGTGTGCATTATAGGATATGCAGGACTATGGGGTGAGCATTATATGATATGAAGGACTATGGGGTGTGTATTATGTACCGCCCCGCGGGCTCGGCTGCGACCGCCGAGCCACTCGGATCCGTGCTCGTGATGCGGGTGGTAGCTTGAGCCTCTCACGGACCCGGGGGTCACGTCGCTCTGCAAGGGAGTTGGCGCTACACGCGGGAATTTGGGTGTTTGATTTGGGATGACAGTTCGTGACGCCACCCATGGGTTGTGGTGATTGTGGACACCACCGCTGCGGTGAAGGTACGGGGATCCCGGGAGCGGTGTAATGGCGCAGCTAGGTGTTGACCCCTCCATGGGTAGGGGGTGTTGGTCCCGGTAGGCAAGGGCCGGGGTGCAGGGTGAAGTGTTGCGGTGCGGTGTGGTGCCTGAAAGCACTGGTGTACTCACTCTGACACAAGACACTGGAGTCACTGGTAAACCAAATGGAGTGATGAACGGGGCCTGCAGCCGGCTGCAGCTTTTTCCAGATTAGGTTGGTGATCTCCACCTTTCTCCTGCACCTCTGTGTAAATGTTCTGACTCCTGTGCCTAGACACCGGTAGTCCGCTCCCCGACTGGTATTTGCTGGAGGAGCCCGTTTGCCTGCAGACGCTGGCCCTTTGGGTCTCTATGCCTTGGTGGTGGCGTTACCCTGTATGGTTGGGCTGTTGCCTTCTAAGGGGACTTGTGTGGGGTAGGTCCTTGAGTCCAGCCCGCAATCAGTTGATTTGACTCGGCTCTGTCGGTTTAGGGCTTTGTACGGGGTCTGAGTACCCTGCCTGGTGCTCCGGTATCCAGTTTGTTCCCCGGTTCGGTTCAGCGGCCCACTACCCTATCCCGGTCCCTTACGGTTCCACCGGTCGTATTCCCGGTCTCCTGCAGGCGGCCACCACCGTCTGCCTCCTTGCCAATGGTGTCTGGGCTCCGACCCAGCCACCTGGTAGTCTCTTATCAGGGCATGGACACAGGACTGCCCGTGACCTTGACTGCTCTCGACTTGCACTTGAACTAGTGTCTCACAGACTAACTGTTTTCTCGCCTCCAGGCCTGTGAACTCCTCGGTGGGCGAAGCCAACCACCTGGCTCCGCCCCCCTGGTGTGGACATCAAACCTGGAGGGTGGTGGCAAGGGTTTTGGTTTGGCTGGTGTTACCTAACTGGGAGGGAGGTGTGGTGCGGTGTATGACTACCTGGGACGACCTGGATAGTCCAGGGCGTCACAATTATATGATATGGATGACTATGGGGTGTGCATTATATGATATGGTGGACTATGGGGTGTGCATTATAAGATATGGAGGACTATGGGAATACAGCAAACTATATGGAGGACTATGAGGTGTGCTTTATATGATATGAAGGACTATGGAAATACAGCAAACTATATGGAGGACTATGGTGTGGACATTATAATATATGGAGGACTATGGGGTGTGCAGTATACTATATGAAGGATTATGGGGTGTGCATTATATGATATGGGGTGTGCATTATATGATATGGAGGACTATTGGGTGTGCATTATAATAAATGGAGGACTATGAGGTGTGCATTATATGATATTGAGGACTATGGGAATGCATTAAAAATATATGGAGGACTGTGAGGTGGACATTATATTATATGGAAGACTATGGGATAATAATAATAATAATAATAATAATAATAATAATATAGGATGTGCATTATACTATTTGGCGGAATATAGGGTGTGCATTATATGATATGGAGGACTGTGGTAAATAATTAAAATATATGGAGGACTATGGGGTGTGCATCATAATATATGGAGGACTATGGGGTGTACATTATATGATATGGAGGACTATGGTGTGTGCATTATTTGATATGGAGGGCTATGGGAATACATTAAAATATACAGTATGGAGGACTATGGGGTTTGCATTATAATATATGGAATATATGGAGGACTATGAGCTGTGTCATATGAGATGGTGGACTATGGGAATACATTAAAATATATGGAGGACTATGGGGTTTGCGTTATAATATATAGAGGACTATGGGGTGCATTATAATATATGGATGACTATGGGGGTGCAATATAATATATGGAGGACTATAGAGGGACAATATAACATAGGGATGACTATGCTGTCTATTATTATACATGGAGGACTATGGAGAGTCCATTATAATATATGAAGGACTATGGGGATTGCATTATAATATATGGAGGACTATGGGGTACATTATATTACATGGAGGACTATGGGATGCATTATACTATATGAGGACTAAGGGGTGTGCATTACACTATATGGGAGGAACTGTTGAGCCCATTTCACTATATGGAGGACTGCAGGGGGAGCATTATACTATATGGAGAACTGTATAGGGCCCATTACTATATGGAGGACTATGGGGGCTGCATTGTGCTATATGGAGGACTATGTGGGGCCCATTATACTATATGGAGCCCATTATACTATTTGGAGATCTATATGAAGCCATTGCAATATTTGGAGGACTTTGTGGGTGCCAATATACTATTTGGAGGGCTATGTGGAGGCCATTATAATAGTTGAAGGGTTATGAGAGAGCCTATATACTTTATGGAGGGCTATTTGAGGTCCTTTATGCTGTATGCAAGCAAGTATACAGTGTGAAGGTTTGTGAAGGGTGAATCATACTGTGAGGTGGGCAGTGTGGTGGCCATTATACTGTTTGGAGGGTAAGTGGGGGCCATTATATAGTATGAAGATGTGTGGAGGCCTTTATACAGTTTGTAGGCACATGATATTGCATGGAGGGCTGTGCGGGGGCGTCACACTTGGGGATCATATTGTTTTGGGGCCACCATACTTTGCCGGGGTAGTTGAAGGGGTGTAGTAGGGTCAGCATACTGTATCTGTGGAAGGTACTGTAGAGGAATTCACTGTGGGGGTATCATATAGTGTTTGTGTGTCGCCAGGGGGTTAAGGGGATAGCCAGAACCGGGCCAAGGGGTTGCTTCTGGAAAGGGGATCACGGTGTCGTGACCCGGTCCATGCTCCCTGGTTCCACAATAAAAAGGGGGGTTATGTTCGTGACGTCACCCGTGGAATGTGATCAGAGATGACCACCGCTGCTGCAGAACCTCCGGGGTGATGGAAGGCAGCTTGAGATGGGACGGCTCCCCACGGGTAGAGCCTTTTCCCCGGGGCAGTGTGTTAGTCTATGGGGGGAGTGCAGGACACGAGCACAATAAACAGGCAGACTCACGGTTTTGCAGTTTCTTTGTCCTTTACTGATGATGGTATTCAGCAGAGTACTGTCCACGGAGTCTGTGAGGGGTTCAGGGTTTCTCCCACCCAGCCGGGCCGTTTTGGCTTCCTTGCCTGCACTTTGTGTCTGTGGCCCTGCTGCTGTGTGAACTAGGCAGCCGGCTCGGCTCTGCTCCTAGGTACCAACCTGACAGGCAACTCGAGTCCTTACTAGTATGTTCCTGAACTCTCCTATGTTGCTTGTGTCTGTGGTACAGGTGAAAGATCTGGAATCTTCACTTCTCTGGTGGTAACTGTACAGTATGTAACCTGCAGTCTCGGATCCAGCATCCGTTCTGTGTGCTCCACTGGGGTGAGCTCTGCAATGCTCTGCCTCCCAGGAATGTTCTCTGTGTAATCTGTCTCCTTTCCTCAGACCCTCAGCTAGGCCTGGAATTGGTCAGTGGATCCTGAGGTGAGCTAAAGCCAGCTTCCAACCTGCAGATCCTGTCTCCTCAGTTCTCTGCACTGAACTTCCAAACTGAAACTACTGACCATTTCCCCTCCCCACCAGAATATACAGGGAAGCAGCTTGGTCTCCCCCTTCTGGCCAGGAGGTCTTGGTGTTGTGTGTGGGGAGTTAACCCTTTGTGTTGTTACTGTGGCAACCCTGGGGTGCCACATTTGTGGGGCACGTTTGTTGGCATCACACTTATGGGTGCAATGGAAGGGGAATCTAGGGGCCTCAACTGGAGGAAAATTACTTTGTAAGGGCTCTTCTCTGACCCAGTCGAATATATATTTTTTTTGGGGGGCGGGAAGGGCCCTATTAAAAATTCTGCTATGGGGCCACCTTGATTTCTATGTACGCCCGTGTTCTCCATATGGAACTGTTCCTGATAAACTCTCTGTAAATCACACAATGCTTGTGTGAAAGACATAATTTGTTGAAATTTTCTATGCGCCTGTTTACATGACATCCTATGTGTATGAGACTGCGCCTATATTTAGGACACTCTCGACTGTACTTATGTAACATCCCTGGTGTGGGACATAGTGATCAAATACAACCACATACAAGAGAGTAATACATCCACACCATAATTAGACCACGTAGTAACCGAATAATTCCACATACAGTACAGGCGAGAAATACCGCGACACTATGACCAGACCACATAGCATATTCCCGATCATGGATATAGCCTGGTATATATGGCCACATCCTGGTATACATGTTCCCATCTTGGCCCCATCTTGGTATATATGTTCCCATCATGGCCCCATCCTGATATATATGTTCCCATCATGGCCCCAACCTGGTATATATGTTCCCATCATGGCCCCATCCTGGTATATATGTTCCCATCATGGCCCCATCCTGGTATATGTGTCGCCCCAGGGCTATGGGGTACTCGATCCCGGGCGATGTATTGCTGGGGAGATGTCACTTGGTGGCCATTGCCCGGTTCCGTGACCCTGGGGACGCTTTTTTAAGAGGGGTATATTTACAGGGGAGATTAGATAACAGTTTATATCGTGACGCCACTTGCGGTCTGCGGCTATTTAGTGGAGCCGCCGCTGCACAGTTCTCACTACTGGGGCTGGTGTTGGTGGCGGCCTGGATGTTGGGCCCTCCACAAGTAGGGCCTGGCCTCAGAGGATACGGGATACAGGCTTTACTTATGTCATTGGGAGAATTTTGTAATCTTGAAGCTGCATTGCAGATTCTGACTCCACAGGAAGATTATCCTGGTATATAGAGATACTAGAGTATTTTAGAGGGTGAATAAAAGAGAGATTATTTTCTTCCTGTATAATTGCTAAATAATAATAAAAAAAAAATCACAAAAATTACATTTTGAATGTGCTTTTTTTTTTAAAAAAAAACAAATTATAAGTATCACAAATAACAAATAACAGACATATTTGGTTTCTCTGTAATCATAACGATTGTGACAACACAGTGATTACATTATTTATGGTGATGGGTAAATGGCGAAAAAACATGGTGCGATCGATTATTTTTCTTTATTAAATCAATAAAAAAATGTAACAAACATGTAAGGCTGAGGCCGTATTCATACCTAGCGTAAATGCTGACCATTATCAATGGCAAAACCGCAGGTATCTGCGGAAAAGAAGTGACATGCTGCTTCTTTTTGCGTAGAAATGCTGCAGCAAAACCTATAGGGAAAAAAAAACGCAGAGTGCACACAGCATTTTGGATTTCTCATACATTTTGCTGGGAAAGGAGTGCATGAACTTAATGAACAAAAAACACAGTATGTCTGCAGCAAAAACCACGGCAAATCCACAGCAAAATACGCAATGTATGAACAGGGCCTTATAATGCTATTACGTCCGGGTGGTGGAAACTCTGGACTGTACACCGGTTTCCCCTGAGGAGGCAGCCAGGCCGGTCACCCCGCCAGAGGGTCCTGATGCACGGCAGCCGAAGCACTATTGGTAGCCAGACAGTCCGTAGAGGAGCAGGAAAGGTGTATGTTGCTGAACCCACGGAGTTCTGGACGGTAGTCTGGGTGACGAGGCTCAGGGTCCGAGGCCGGGTTGTAGGGTCAGGCGGAATCCGGAACCTGCTGAGCGAGAGGACGGGTCACCGAACGGAGCCAGGGACTGGAGACTGGCGGAGCTTCAGAGGTGGTGGAACATCCGCCGAAGTCACCGTCAGGGTCCAGGGATGGACTTGGTTCGGAGCGGCTGGCGTGGCAGGACAGGCTCTGCGAGACAGACAGGGTTAATACAGGGCAAAGCACAGGGTAAAGCAATACGGGGACCTGAACACTAGCTTGCTAAACACATAGAACAGGCCCCGCCACCAGGAAAGAGAAACCTAATATACCCTGTACCTGTCTATGCAATTTCCTGTTTCTGGGTGCTGGCCCTTTAAGAGAGGGTCAATGACCGCGCGCGCGCCCTAATGCGCATGCGCGAGGCCCGTGTGCCAGAAGCCAGTCCAGGAAGCGGTGAGGAGGAAGCAGGAGCGCCCGGCTGTGTGTCCCATGTCGCAGAGGAGCGCCGGGAGCGGGGAGCAGGACACAAGGAGGGTGCAGGCACGGAGGACGGGACCGGAACCGGGGTGGTGAGCAGGGGACGCTGGCGGGAACCGGGGAGCGGGCCACAGGGACCGGAGTGCGGGGCACGGGGACCGGAGAGCGGGGCCCAGGGACCGGAGAGCGTGACAAATGCTTTTTTATTTCTACAGAAAAGCTTTGATTCCGTCCTTAAAAATGGTGTTATTTTTTTTATTTTTTTTTGGGGGGGGGGGTTTTTTTAGGCTCCACGGAGCTTATAGAGAGAAAAAAGTACCAAAATCGCACAGTACAATAGTGACTTTTGGCATTTGACTAGTGTCGGACTAGATACTGGAGGAACCTCCAGTAATACCAGGCTTGGCTGTGGTTACCAGCACTGAACTCTGGATCTCTCACCTGAGCTTCGGAGTGCAGCCTGGACTGAACTCAGGGTTTGCAGGACTGAATCGCGAGCAGCGACTGATTCCCTGGTGATTGCGGTTCAGTTCATGGCAGCTGCGGTCAGGCCGGGCTGAACTCTGAAGCTGTCACCTGAGCTCTGGAGTGTAGCCCGGTCTGTCTGCAGCTGTGACATGAACTGAACCGCAATTGCCGGGGAATCACTCGGTGCTCGCGGTTCAGTCCTGCAAACCCCGAGTTCAGTCCAGGATGCACTCTGGAGCTCAGGTGAGAGCTCCAGAGTTCAGTGCAGGTAATCGCTGCCAGGCCTGGTATTACTGGAGGTTTCTCTGGTAGCCAGTCCGATTCTGCATATGACTCAGGGTGGAACTTTCATGACATCAGTTCTACCATGCTTGGACATTTAGTCCGTATTCACATGTAGCATAAATGCTGCGCTAAGGCTATGTGCGTTTTTTGCGGCGTTTTTGCGCATTTTTCGGGTGCGTTTTTGGCCTCAAAACTGCATGACTTTGCTTCGCCAGCAAAGTCTATGAGTTTTCAATTTTGCTGTTTGCACACAACTGTTTTTTTAAGCTGCGTTTTTGAGCTTAAAAGAAATGGACATGTCAATTCTTTCCTGCGTTTTTCTGCGTTTTCCCCCCATGCAATGCATTGGAAAACCGCAGAAAAACGCAGAGATCAAAACGCAGCAAAACGCAGCCAAAAACGCACCAAATCGCGGTAAAAACGCATTTTAAGGTCTTAAGATGCACAGTGGGTGAAGTTTTCACGAAATCACATCCACATTGCTTGGACAATTAAACACAGCAAAATTTTGTAAAAAAAAAAAAAAAAATAACAGCAGAATAAGGCTAAGTTCACACACTGCGTTTTTTTGACACTGCGTTTTTGTGCGTTTTTGGCAGCTAAAAACGCACAAAAACGCGTTTTTTTGACGCGGGTGCGTTTTTAGCGGCCAAAAACGCACAAAAACGCAGCGTCAAAAAAACGCAGTGTGTGAACTTAGCCTTATTCTGCTGCTTTTTTTTTTTTTTTTTTTTTTTTTTACAAAATTCTGCTGTGTTTAATTGTCCAAGCAATGTGGATATGATTTCGTGAAAACGTCACCCACTGTGCATCTTAAGATGCTGCTAATCTGTTAAAACTTACTTTTTTAAGTGCAGAATCAAAGTTTTTCTGTACTATAAAGACACATTTAAAAGCACGGCATCACATCTCCATAAAAAAATGCATCAAATAAGGGTAAAAAGGCATAAAAATAAAGCAAAAAAATTAAATCATCTGAGAAGATTGTTATTGCACAGTCTGGTGTGGACACCTGCAGAAAACAATAAACATAGGATTTACGCAATATGTGAACACGGCCTTACAGATGCAAAAAGCCAGCATCATATAGTGAAGCAACGTCAAGATGAGAAAGTTCTGGCTGCTACAACTATGAATGAATGAACGAAAAATAAAATCAACAGGTCCCTACTAGAGATGAGCAGGACGCACAGATGACGTCACACCAGCCCTGGATAATCACAAGACGAAAGGTAAGAGATTCACAGAATCCCGTCCAGCCGCCAGGTACCATTGACCACCATTGACCTGGATCTGAGTCACATGAAATGACTCGCTCGTCTCTAGTCTCAACCGTTCTGGATACAGCGGGACAGTCCTGGATTTGGGTCTACCACCTCTCTGACATCTCCTTCTACCAGGGTAAAAAGAAATGGCAAATGAGTGTGGCTTATGGCGTGGTCCAAATTTGCCACACAGGCCGCATCATTTGTCCCTCTTTCTGTTCTTCAAAAGTTGAACGGTGTGTATAAGGGTATGTTCACACATTTTGATCTTTTTTTCTGCAACAAAAACTAGAATGTTGGCAAGAAAAATCCTGCATATAATACATGCGCTTTGTCAACTTTTTTATGTGCATTTTTAAATGTGTTTTTGAGTCATTTTTCACACATTCCTTTTAAGGCTGCTTTCACACATCTGGTTTTTGCAGTGCGGCTCAATCCGGCTCAAAAACCTATGCAACGGATGCGGCGAAAAAAAAACGGATCTGTTGCATACGTTTTTCCATGCGGCCCGTCCGTTTTTTGACGGATGCGGCTTCATACTGAGCATGCGCAGTGCAAAAAAACACATCTGGCGGCCGGATGGGGTTTTTGACGCAGGATATCGCATCCGGCGTCCACAGGCTTGCATTGTAAATCGCCCCGGATCCGGCGCGATGCGGTTTTTTCGCCGCACCAAAAAACGTGCCAGGCAACGTTCCATCCGGTTGCCGCATGGGCTAAATATGCCGCATCCGGCAAAAAACGGACGCAACGTAAGGCCATGCAGCACAATACGGCGCTAATGCAAGTCTATGCAGGAAAAAACGCAACCGGCGGCAAAAAAAATGGCTGCGTTTTTTCTGCAGAGCGCCGTATTGTGCCGCTGAGCAAAAAACGGATGTGTGAAAGCAGCCTAATGGGTAAAAAGCACTGAAATAATTGACATGCTGCAACTTGACAAATATACAATTAAAAACTAAACTTCCCAAAGGCGTATATTGAATTTAAAATCCAGTGTGAAGTGTCCACCACCACCAGCCATACATGGGACCACTCCATAGAGCATACAGACAAAAGGAAAAAGGAGTTTTGATGGTCATTATAAAATTACAAATTTATTTAGACAATAATAAAAGAGTCAATAGTATCAATACAAATATAAATGAATAATGCAAAAAATAAAACAACACATGAAGATGAATGGTGAGAATGGGACACAGCCCAAAAAGAGAAACAGGTTAACAATGGAGAGTTCTGAATTCCTCACACAGAATCATGTTGCTATGGAAGCAGTAGTGCGCATACAAAGGGAGAATTTCAGAAAAACATACCAAAACTGCTACGTGCTTACAGATGTAACAAAAAGTTTCTCAGGGTGGAACCAGGGATGCTCACAGACTTCTCCAGATGTACCCTCAGACCTCTACGTACATTTCGCGTTCAGTCATATGCTTAATCATCTGCTACATATTGGGATAGATCACCAGCAAGAAAAATCTAGTCGATAAAAATTAACTTTTATTAAGTAAGAATTTTTTTAAAAAGAAACAGGATGTTTCAGGAAGGCAGACCCCCTAGAAGGGGTTAAAAATTATATCACAACTTGTTATTATGTTGGGAACACAAAACAATTTTACATAATTAGTGTCACCTCGTATACATGGTGTATATAATAATGGAACAATATACTAAATAAATATATATAGTAACACGAGTGTTTATAAAAAAGCAGTCATTCCAGCCAGCTGATAACAAAAAGCAGCTAACAAAACATATACCTATGGGGTATCACAAAAGAGCAAGTAAGTGTCCCACACCTTCTCCGACGCACGTTTCGCACTTGTAGTGCTTCTTCCTGGAAGGGGGAGGGATGTTCGGCATCACAGCGACGTCCCACAGAGGCCAGCCAATAGAAGTGGAGGGGCGGAGATGAGCAGGACATAAACATCCCGCCCACCTCCTTCCTTCCGCATTGCCGGCGAGACGCAGGTAAGCTGTGTTCATCGTTCCCGGGGTGTCACACGGAGCGATGTGTGCTGCCTCAGGAACAATGAACAACTGACACGCAGAAGGACATAATTTGAAAATTAGCGACGTGTCAACGAGCAATGATGAGGTGAGTAGTGATGAGCGAGTATGCTTGTTACTACTCGGTACTCGCACGAGTATCACTGTACTCGGGCTACTCGGCGGGGACCGAGTAATCTCGCGATACTCGTGCTGTACTCGTGGTCTTCATTTCTGCATGTTGGCGCTCTTTTGAGAGCCAGCCCTCATGCAGGGATTGGCTGGCAGACCACTGCAATGCCACAGCCCTGTTAGTTGTGGAATTGCAGTGATTGGCCGGCCCGCACAGCGTGACCGAGCCTTTATACCGGCCGGCGCGCTGTGCTCTGCTCACAGCCATCCAGACAGTCAGTGCAGGGAGAGTGTCGCTGCTTCAGGGAAAGGTTTGCGGCCCTTTATAGCTATTTCCGTAGCAGGGCTGCAAACAGTGTGACCAAAAGTCCTTCTCAGGACTATTCTAGTTGTATACAGGCAGGCAGGGTATAGCCAGGTCGGAGTACAGTAGCAGAGTCCTTCTCAGGACTATTGTTGCTGTATACAGGCAGGGTATAGCCAAGTCGGAATACAGGCTAGTGACCAGAAGAGTCCTTGTCAGGACTATTGTAGCAGTATACAGGCAGGCAGGCAGGCAGGCAGGGTATATAGCTATTCCTAGTGGTGACCGTATACCAGCCTTCATCATATCTGGGGCTGGTGTACACAGTCTAAAACAGTCCTGATAGTGTCAGACTTCTCATTAATTGTCGCTCCTAAAAACCTGTTAGGTTCTTAGTACGTCCGTGCTTGCATTTAAAAACCGCACGTGTGTGCCTGTCGGTGGCAGCGTATAGGTGCACTTGTGTGCGTTTTTACTAAACTATTATATAACGCACAAGTGTAGTGTATAATACACGTCAGTCAGCAGTGGCTGATAGTGTCAGAGTTCTCATAAATTTTTGCTCCTAAAACCTGTTAGGTTCTTAGTGCGTCCGTGCTTGCATTTAAAAACCGCACGTGTGTGCCTGTCGGTGGCAGCGTATAGGTGCACTTGTGTGCGTTTTTACCAAACTATTATATAACGCACAAGTGTAGTGTATAATACACGTCAGTCAGCAGTGGCTGATAGTGTCAGAGTTCTCATTAATTTTTGCTCCTAAAACCTGTTAGGTTCTTAGTGCGTCCGTGCTTGCATTTAAAAACTGCACGTGTGTGCCTGTCGGTGGCAGCGTACAGGTGCACTTGTGTGCGTTTTTACTAAACTATTATATAACGCACAAGTGTAGTGTATAATACACGTCAGTCAGCAGTGGCTGATAGTGTCAGAGTTCTCATAAATTTTTGCTCCTAAAACCTGTTAGGTTCTTAGTGCGTCCATGCTTGCATTTAAAAACCGCACGTGTGTGCCTGTCGGTGGCAGCGTATAGGTGCACTTGTGTGCGTTTTTACCAAACTATTATATAACGCACAAGTGTAGTGTATAATACACGTCAGTCAGCAGTGGCTGATAGTGTCAGAGTTCTCATTAATTTTTGCTCCTAAAACCTGTTAGGTTCTTAGTGCGTCCGTGCTTGCATTTAAAAACCGCACGTGTGTGCCTGTCGGTGGCAGCGTACAGGTGCACTTGTGTGCGTTTTGCACAAACTTGGATATAACGCACAAGTCTAGTGAATACACATCAGCACAGCATTGCAAAATGCGCAAGGGCGTTGGCAAGGAACAAGGAAGTGGACATGATGGTGGTGCAGGCAGAGGCTGAGGTCGTGGGCAAGCTCTAATTTCGCCACAACAAAGGGCCACATCTAGTCGCTCGCACGTCCTGTCCCAAATTCTTGGGGACCGCAGCAGTACACCGCTCTTGAACCAAGACCAGTGTCAACAGGTTGTTAGTTGGATAGCGGATAATGCTTCCAGTCAGATTGGCACCACCACAAACACTCTGTCTTCCACACGGTCAAGTGTCAGTAGCCATGATATTGCACCGCACATTTCAGAACCTGATCCTCCTTCCTACCACAAGGCTGAGTACACGTCCTCGGACATTAATGATCCCACACTTGGACACTCGGAAGAGCTGTTCACGTTTCCATTCGCACATTCTGGCCTCTCGCCAGCTAATGTTGAAGTGGGTCATGAGGAGATCGTATGTACAGATGGCCAAATATTTGAGCAGCCACGTTCTCACAAAGTTGGCAACGTGTCTCAACAAGGGGTGGACGATGATGAGACACAATTGTCAGGAAGTCAGGAGGAGGAGCAGGGTGCGGAAGAGGAAGACGACGTGGTGGATGATCCAGTAACTGACCCAACCTGGCAGGAGGATATGCAGAGCGAGGACAGCAGTGCACAGGGGGAGGGAGGCGTAGCATCCCAACAGGCAGTAAGAAGCAGGGTGGTGGCTCCAGGCAGAAGTCAGGCAACCGTTCCCCGGAACAACAACACGACACAAGGTGCCTGTACAAATGTTAGGTCTTCCCGAGTCTGGCAGTTTTTTAAGTTGGCTCCAGATGATTCTAAAAATGCCATTTGTAACACCTGCCGTGCCAGCATCAGCAGGGGTACCAAAACTAGCAGCCTGACCACCACCAGCATGATCAGGCACATGTCAGCCAAGCACCCGACTTTGTGGGAAGTACAACAGAGTCGAGGAGCAGTGCTTGCTGATGTCACTGCTACGTCTTCGCTGGTTGTGCATGCGAGCCAATCCCCTGTCCATGCTGCCTGCGAACAAGCCTCCTCCGGTCCTGCACCTGCAGTTGCCTACGCAGAAATAACACCATCATCAAGCACGTCCTTGTCCCAGCGCAGCGTTCAGTTATCCATTCAGCAAACCTTTGAACGCAGGCGCAAATACACTGCCAACACCCCACATGCCACAGTTCTAAATGCTAACATTTCGCGACTGCTTGCGCTGGAAATGTTGCCTTTTAGGCTGGTGGAGACAGAAGCATTCCGCGACCTGATGGCGGCAGCTGTCCCACGTTACTCGGTCCCCAGCCGCCACTATTTCTCCCGGTGTGCCGTCCCCGCGTTGCATAACCACGTGTCACAAAACATCACACGTGCCCTGAACAACGCTGTTTCACCCAAAGTCCACCTAACCACAGACACGTGGACAAGTGCTTGTGGGCAAGGCCGCTACATCTCGTTGACGGCACACTGGGTTAATATTGTGGAAGCTGGGACCCAGTCTGAGCGAGGGACGGAACACGTCCTTCCCACACCAAGGTTTGCAGGCCCTACCTCAGTCAGTGTTTCACCCACACTCTACAGCTCCGGAATGTCATGCTCTTCAGCCACCTCCTCCTGCGCATCCTCATCCACTGTACCCTCCACACCAGTCCCAAGCTGGAAGCACTGCAGCACTGCCTCGGCGAAGCGGCAACAGGCTGTGCTGAAGCTAATCTGCATAGGAGACAAACCCCACAATGCAGAAGAGGTGTGGACAGCTCTGAAACAGCAGGCAGATCAGTGGCTCACACCTCTGAACCTAAAGCCAGGAAAGGTCGTGTGTGACAATGGCCGGAACCTGGTGGCGGCTTTGAGGCGAGGCCAGCTGACACATGTTCCATGCGTGGCCCATGTGCTCAACCTCGTGGTTCAGCGGTTTCTAAAGTCATACCCAGAGCTGTCTGATCTGCTGGTAAAAGTTCGCCGCCTGTCTGCACATTTTCGAAAGTCACCTACTGCTTCAGCCGGCCTTGCCGGCTTTCAGCGCCGTTTGCATCTTCCGGCTCACAGACTGGTGTGTGATGTCCCCACGCGTTGGAATTCAACTCTGCACATGTTGGTCAGGATATGTGAGCAGAAGAGGGCAGTTGTTGAGTACCTGCATCACCTAAGCCGTCGGGAAATGGGTCAAACTCCACACATAACACCTGAGGAGTGGAGATGGATGTCCGACCTATGTACCATCCTCCAAAACTTTGAGGACTCCACCAAGATGGTGAGTGGTGATGACGCCATTATTAGCGTCACCATACCGCTACTCTGCCTTCTAAAACGGTCTCTGCTCAAAACCAAACATGATGCATTGCAGGCGGAGCGCGATGAGTTGCAGCAAGAAACAGTAGTGGGTGTGGGTGATAACACACAGCCCAGCCTCGTCTCATCACAACGTGCAGTGGAGGACTATGACGAGGAGGAGGATGAAGACATGGAGCAAATCTCCGGCCAAATTGAGGATATGACATGCACACCAGTCATATCCTCGGTTCAGCGTGGCTGGCCAGAGGACAGGGTAGATGAGGAGGAGGAGGAGGAGGACAGCATGTTCAGTCATCGTGTTGGTCAGGCTACTGAAGTCCTGGCTGTTAAGAGTCTGGCGCACATGGCTGACTTTATGGTAAGCTGCCTGTCTCGTGACCCTCGCGTTAAGAACATCTTGGCCGACAATCATTACTGGTTGGTAACACTGTTAGACCCACGCTACAAGGAGAACTTTATGTCTCTTATTCCCGAGGCGGAGAGGTCAACCAAAATGCAGCAGTTCCGGAAGGCCATAGTCACGGAAGTAGGCAAAGCATTCCCCTCACAAAACGCTAGCGGCATAGGTCAGGAATCAGTGGACAACCAAGGCGTACAGCCGAGAGAGGCACAAGTCCAATCCGCCAGAGGTAGGGGAACAGTCTTTAAGATGTGGGACAGTTTTCTCAGCCCCTCACGTACCACAGCCCCTGAGGTGCGGGGTAGTGCCACAAGAAATCCTAAGTTTGCCCAGATGCTCAAGGAGTACCTTGCAGATCGAACAACTGTACTCCGACATTCCTCTGTGCCTTACAATTATTGGGTATCCAAGGTGGACACGTGGCATGAATTGGCTCTCTACGCCTTGGAAGTCCTGGCCTGCCCTGCCGCTAGCGTTTTGTCAGAGCGTGTTTTTAGTGCCGCAGGTGTAATCATTACAGATAAACACACCCGCCTGTCAACTGAAAATGCTGATAGGCTGACTCTGATCAAGATGAACAAGGGTTGGATTGGGCCAGACTTCACCACACCACCAGCAAATGAGAGCGGAATTTAAAGTTTGTAACGGGAATTTGCCATGTACCTCCACTCACCCATGGGTACACACTTCTGGACTTTGGATAATCGCTGGACTGCTACTCCTTCTCCTCATGCGCCACCATGATGACCGTTACAAGAGTTAGGCCTTTGTTTCAGGTATACCCCCAGTGGTAAATTTTTTCGCCCATTCTTTGCAGAATGGACATTACAACGACAGGAGACCCGCTCCTTTGCAATGGGAACAATGTTTTGAGGCCCTCATGCACGTCTCTATCCAGGGACAACGTGGAGCCTCCCAATTTTTGGCTGCCCTGCCAAAGGGCTTTACTATAATACACCCACTTCCTGACAATGGACACTTAATGTTTTCAGGCCCTCATGCACGTCTCTATCCAGGGACAACGTGGAGCCTCCCAATTTTTGGCTGCCCTGCCAAAGGGCTATACTATAATACACCCACTTCCTGACAATGGACACTTAATGTTTTGAGGCCCTCATGCACGTCTCTATCCAGGGACAATGTGGAGCCTCCCAATTTTTGTCTGCCCTGCCTAAGGGCTATACTACAATAGACCCACTTCCTTCCAATGGGCACTTCAGGTTTACAGGCCCTCATGCACGTCTCTATCCAGGGACAACGTGGAGCCTCCCAATTTTTGGCTGCCCTGCCTAAGGGCTATACTACAATAGACCCACTTCCTTTCAATGGGCACTTCAGGTTTACAGGCCCTCATGCACGTCTCTATCCAGGGACAACGTGGAGCCTCCCAATTTTTGGCTGCCCTGCCTAAGGGCTATACTACAATAGACCCACTTCCTTCCAATGGGCACTTCAGGTTTACAGGCCCTCATGCACGTCTCTATCCAGGGACAACGTGGAGCCTTCCAATTTTTGGCTGCCCTGCCTAAGGGCTATACTACAATAGACCCACTTCCTTCCAATGGGCACTTCAGGTTTACAGGCCCTCATGCACATCTCTATCCAGGGACAACGTGGAGCCTCCCAATTTTTGGCTGCCCTGCCTAAGGGCTATACTACAATAGACCCACTTCCTTCCAATGGGCACTTCAGGTTTACAGGCCCTCATGCACGTCTCTATCCAGGGACAACGTGGAGCCTCCCAATTTTTGGCTGCCCTGCCTAAGGGCTATACTACAATAGACCCACTTCCTTCCAATGGGCACTTCAGGTTTACAGGCCCTCATGCACGTCTCTATCCAGGGACAACGTGGAGCCTCCCAATTTTTGGCTGCCCTGCCTAAGGGCTATACTACAATAGACCCACTTCCTTCCAATAGGCACTTCAGGTTTACAGGCCCTCATGCACGTCTGTATGCAGGGTCATTGGTGAACCTCACAATTTTGGACTGCCCTGGCAAAGGAAAATACTACAAAGACTCAGTTCCTCAAAATGGGCACATTAGACTCAGAGGCCTTTATGTACGTCTCTTCTCAGGGACATCGGAGTGCCACACAATGTTTTACGTAAAATCTTTCATGTATTGATCTCAAAAAGTAACATACATTAGCTCTATCTCACTATTGGGTATGTGCCCTTAACATTTCCGCCATGAAAATTCATTTTGGTGTCATTTTGGAAGGTTTTCTGGTGAGTCCGTAAAAATGGCGTAAAACGCGGACAAAATTGTTCACAGCTGTGACTTTTGATTGATAAATGCTTCAAGGGGTCTTCCCCATGCTGTTGCCATGTCATTTGAGCACTCTTCTGAGACTTTTATGCCATTTTTAGGGTTTCTACATGCTGCCGGTGGTCATTTCACAAAAATACTCGGGTCTTCCATAGGATAACATTGGGCTCGGTGCTCGGGCCGAGTACACGAGTATCTTGGGATGCTCGGCCCGAGCCTCGAGCACCCGAGCTTTTTAGTACTCGCTCATCACTAGAGGTGAGTATTTTTGATCATTCACACTTGCTCGTAGCTGTCACACGCTACGATATGTCATACGATGCCGGATGTGCATGACTACCGACGTGACCCTGACGACATATCGTTAGATATATCGTAGCGTGTAAAGCCCGCTTTATACTTTCTGTGGTAAACTCACAGGTGTCAAGGTGGACAGGACGGAAATAGCGTACACTCAACTGCTCGGCTATGACCAGTGTGCAACAAGCACTTGTGCTTTGTTTGAACAGTCATTTTGTACAGACACAATATCTTTAGCAGTGTTACCCATCCTTAACAATTTATTACCACGTTTTCCACAATAAGTGATCAGTTGTTGGCTGCTGAGGGCTTGACTCTCACCAACACGGAGAATTGGACTACGGAGTCTTCAGTTTGAAAGGTAGTAGCTGCCATATTGATCACCAACTGTAAGACTGTTTACCATAAAGATAATAAAAGAATAACATTATTTCAGACCCTCTTATCATTTTTTGACCTTTATGAGATGATGTAGATGATGATGATGGAATTACGATATTCTACCTATACACATTGTAATATCCGGCTCCCAGGGCTTGACTGACAGCATAATATTGGTCTCCATTTCACTGGGCTGCTCCTGTGGACTTTGTGTATTTTATTGTTCCGATATCATATCTGTGATGACAGATAACGGGTCACAAATCAGTTCAGTGCAGAGACAGAAACAAAGGATCACAGAAGTGCCTGGACAGAGGGTGCACAATGCCCTCTAGGTGTGAACGGGATCATATTTTCAGCTGTAAGGTAATAAGGCTATGTTCACACAGTGCACTTTTGCTGTATTTTTTTATATTTTTTTTCATTGGTTTTATTCAAATACATGCTAATTAAATGCTGCTTTTTAAAGAACCAGCAAAACTTGAGACTCCAGAAATCTCATGCACACAGAGACATACACTTGCTTTTTTTTCCTGACTGAAATGGAAAACTGCTGCGTTTTTGCTGCACTTTTTATGCTTTTTTCATTAATTAAACTAACTTTGCTTAAATAGGTACTGTAGACAAATAACACACCAAAAATGCAGCAAAAAGTATAAAAAACCGCAGCAAAAATACAGTATTTTTATTGCCAAGAGATCAGGTTTCCTGCCGAAAAAATGCAGCAAAAGCACAGCAGGAAAAGCAGTAAAACCTCATAGCCTAAGGTTACATTCTCACGATCAGTGTTTTTCGGATTTTCACACACTTGAATTCCACAACTCAGCTCACGTGCGTTTTTTCTTGTTTTTTTTTCTATGCTTTTTTTAAAAGTTTTTCTGATGCATGTGGTTTTGTCTCAATAAAGTTGGTTGAAAGACAGGAAGAAGAACAAACAGAAAGTTAACTAAAGCAAAGTAATTTCCCACCCCCTACATTATACACTTGTACCTTTTAGTGCCTTTCATGCTGCTCTAAGGGGTACTTTGCACGCTGCGACATCGCTAGCCGATTGTAGCGATGCCAAGCGCGATAGTCCCCGCCCCCGTCACTCATGCGATCTCTTGTGATAACTGCCGTAGCGAACATTATCGCTACGGCAGCTTCACACGCACTTACCTGCCCTGCGACGTCGCTCTGGCCGGCGACCCACCTCCTTCCTAAGGGGGTGGGTTGTGCGGCGTCACAGCGACGTCACACGGCAGGCGGCCAATAGAAGCGGAGGGGTGGAGATGACCGGGACGTAAACATCCCGCCCACTTCCTTCCTTCCTCATTGCAGGCGGGACGTAGGTAAGGAGATGTTCCTCGCTCCTGTGGCTTCATACACAACGATGTGTGCTGCCGCAGGAACGAGGAACAACATCGTACCTTTCACTGCAGCGAAATTATGGAAATGACCGACACTACACAGATCACCGATTTTCGACGCTTTTCCGATCGTTTATCGGTGCATCTAGGCTTTCCACGTTGCGACGTTGTTACTGGCACCAGATGTGCGTCACTTTCGATTTGACCCTGACGATATCGCAGTAGCGATGTCGCAACGTGCAAAGTACCCCTAAGGCATGTTTCACACATCAGTGAAAAACACAGACATTTTTTAACTGACGTGTATAAAACCCATATGTCTCTCCATGTGCCGTGATTCACGGCACATGTGGGTTCTCTATGTGCTATCATCAGTAATAGCACATGGATGTATACTCATCTGTCCCCGCTCCTGCTGTCCGTGGTGCTGAACTCTTTGGCTCTGCTGTGTATCTGACCACCGCTGACCCCTACTCCAGCTACTTCCGGGTCAGCTGTGCAGTGTATAAATGCATATGCATGAGCATAATTAGTCGGCCTGGAAGCAGCAGGGCGCAGAGGCTGGAGACAGCGTCGCTGGAGATGGGTGACTATAAATAGCTTTTTATTTTCAATGTGCATGTTTTTCTGGTACGTGTTACACGGATCACACCATAGTGTGGTCCGTGGGACATCAGTCATGCCAGAAAAAAACAAACATGTCTCTGTGCGGAGCACACGGACACACGTGTACATCGCACAGAGTCACGGTCAGTGAAAAATCACTGATGTGTGCGCAGAGCCATTAATTCTAATAGGTCTGCATTAGTGATGAGCGAGCATGCTTGTAACTACTCGGTACTCGCACGAGTATCGCTGTACTCGGGCTGCTCGGCGGGGACCGAGTAATCTCGCGATACTCGTGCTGTACTCGTGGTCTTCATTTCTGCATGTTGGCGCTCTTTTGAGAGCCAGCCCTCATGCAGGGATTGGCTGGCAGACCACTGCAATGCCACAGCCCTGTTAGTTGTGGAATTGCAGTGATTGGCCGGCCTGCACAGCGTGACCGAGCCTTTATACCGGCCGGCGCGCTGTGCTCTGCTCACAGCTATCCAGACAGTGAGTGCAGGGAGAGTGTCGCTGATTCAGGGAAAGCTTTGCGGCCCTTTATAGCTTTTTCAGTTGCAGGGCTGCAAACAGTGTGACCAAAAGTCCTTCTCAGGACTATTCTAGTTGTATACAGGCAGGCAGGGTATAGCCAGGTCGGAGTACAGTAGCAGAGTCCTTCTCAGGACTATTGTTGCTATATACAGGCAGGGTATAGCCAGGTCTGAATACAGGCTAGTGACCAGAAGAGTCCTTGTCAGGACTATTGTACCAGTATACAGGCAGGCAGGCAGGGTATATATAGCCATTCCTAGTGGTGACCGTATACCAGCCTTCATCATATCTGGGGCTGGTGTACACAGTCTAAAACAGTCCAGATAGTGTCTGACTTGTCTGTAATTGTCGCTCCCCAAAAAAACCTGTTAGGTTCTTATTGCGTCCGTGCTTGGTTTTTAAAACCGCACGTGTGTGCCTGTCGGTGGCAGCGTACAGGTGCACTTGTGTGCAATTTCCACAAACTTTGATATAACGCACAAGTAGTGAATACACGTCAGCACAGCATTGCAAAATGCGCAAGGGCATTGGCAAGGAACAAGGAAGTGGACGTGATGGTGGTGCAGGCAGAGGCCGAGGTCGTGGGCAAGCTCTAATTTCGCCACAACAAAGGGCCACATCTAGTCGCTCGCACGTCCTGTCCCAAATTCATGGGGACCGCAGCAGTACACCGCTCTTGAACCAAGACCAGTGTCAACAGGTTGTTAGTTGGATAGCAGATAATGCTTCCAGTCAGATTGGCACCACCACAAACACTCTGTCTTCCACACGGTCAAGTGTCAGTAGCCGTGATACTGCACCGCACATTTCTGAACCTGATCCTCCTTCCTACCACCAGGCTGAGTACACGTCCTCCTCGGACATTAATGATCCCACACTTGGACACTCGGAAGAGCTGTTCACGTTTCCATTCACACATTCTGGCCTCTCGCCAGCTCATGTTGAAGTGGGTCATGAGGAGATCGTATGTACAGATGGCCAAATATTTGAGCAGCCACGTTCTCACGAAGTTGGCAACGTGTCTCAACAAGTGGTGGACGATGATGAGACACAATTGTCAGGAAGTCAGGAGGAGGAGCAGGGTGCGGAAGAGGAAGACGACGTGGTGGATGATCCAGTAACTGACCCAACCTGGCAGGAGGATATGCAGAGCGAGGACAGCAGTGCACAGGGGGAGGGAGGCGTAGCATCACAACAGGCAGTAAGAAGCAGGGTGGTGGCCCCAGGCAGAAGTCAGGCAACCGTTCCCCGGAACAACACGACGACACAAGGTGCCTGTACAAATGTTAGGTCTTCCCGAGTCTGGCAGTTTTTTAAGTTGGATCCAGATGATTCTAAAAAGGCCATTTGCAACACCTGCCGTGCCAGCATCAGCAGGGGTACCAAAACTAGCAGCCTGACCACCACCAGCATGATCAGGCACATGTCAGCCAAGCACCCGACTTTGTGGGAAGTACAACAGAGTCGAGGAGCAGTGCTTGCTGATGTCACTGCTACGTCTTCGCTGGTTGTGCATGCGAGCCAATCCCCTGTCCATGCTGCCTGCGAACAAGCCTCCTCCACTCCTGCACCTGCAGTTGCCTACGCAGAAAGAACACCATCATCAAGCACGTCCTTGTCCCAGCGCAGCGTTCAGTTATCCATTCAGCAAACCTTTGAACGCAGGCGCAAATACACTGTCAACGCCCCACATGCCACAGTTCTAAATGCTAACATTTCGCGACTGCTTGCGCTGGAAATGTTGCCTTTTAGGCTGGTGGAGACAGAAGCATTCCGTGACCTGATGGCGGCAGCTGTCCCACGTTACTCGGTCCCCAGCCGCCACTATTTCTCCCGGTGTGCCGTCCCCGCGTTGCATAACCACGTGTCACAAAACATCACACGTGCCCTGAACAACGCCTTTTCACCCAAGGTCCACCTAACCACAGACACGTGGACAAGTGCTTGTGGGCAAGGCCGCTACATCTCGTTGACGGCACACTGGGTTAATATTGTGGAAGCTGGGACCCAGTCTGAGCGAGGGACGGAACACGTCCTTCCCACACCAAGGTTTGCAGGCCCTACCTCAGTCAGTGTTTCACCCACACTCTACAGCTCCGGAATGTCATGCTCTTCAGCCTCCTCCTCCTCCTGCGCATCCTCATCCACTGTACCCTCCACACCAGTCCCAAGCTGGAAGAACTGCAGCACTGCCTCGGCGAAGCGGCAACAGGCTGTGCTGAAGCTAATCTGCATAGGTGACAAACCCCACAATGCAGAAGAGCTGTGGACAGCTCTGAAACAGCAGGCAGATCACTGGCTCACACCTCTGAACCTAAAGCCAGGAAAGGTCGTGTGTGACAATGGCCGGAACCTGGTGGCGGCTTTGAGGCGAGGCCAGCTGACACATGTTCCATGCGTGGCCCATGTGCTCAACCTCGTGGTTCAGCGGTTTCTAAAGTCATACCCAGAGCTGTCTGATCTGCTGGTAAAAGTTCGCCGCCTGTCTGCACATTTTCGAAAGTCACCTACTGCTTCCGCCGGCCTTGCCGGCTTTCAGCGCAGTTTGCATCTTCCGGCTCACAGACTGGTGTGTGATGTCCCCACGCGTTGGAATTCAACTCTGCACATGTTGGTCAGGATATGTGAGCAGAAGAGGGCAGTTGTTGAGTACCTGCATCACCTAAGCCGTCGGGAAATGGTTCAAATTCCACACATAACACCTGAGGAGTGGAGATGGATGTCAGACCTATGTACCATCCTCCAAAACTTTGAGGACTCCACCAAGATGGTGAGTGGTGATGACGCCATTATTAGCGTCACCATACCGCTACTCTGCCTTCTAAAACGGTCTCTGCTGAAAAACAAACATGATGCATTGCAGGCGGAGCGCGATGAGTTGCAGCAAGAAACAGTAGTGGGTGTGGGTGATAACACACAGCCCAGCCTCGTCTCATCACAACGTGCAGTGGAGGACTATGACGAGGAGGAGGATGAAGACATGGAGCAACTCTCCGGCCAAATTGAGGATATGACATGCACACCAGTCATATCCTCGGTTCAGCGTGGCTGGCCAGAGGACAGGGTAGATGAGGAGGAGGAGGAGGAGGAGGAGGAGGACAGCATGTTCAGTCATCTTGTTGGTCAGGCTACTGAAGTCCTGGCTGTTAAGAGTCTGGCGCACATGGCTGACTTTATGGTAAGCTGCCTGTCTCGTGACCCTCGCGTTAAGAACATCTTGGCCGACAATCATTACTGGTTGGTAACACTGTTAGACCCACGCTACAAGGAGAACTTTTTGTCTCTTATTCCCGTGGAGGAGAGGTCAACCAAAATGCAGCAGTTCCGGAAGGCCATAGTCACGGAAGTAGGCAAAGCATTCCCCTCACAAAACGCTAGCGGCATAGGTCAGGAATCAGTGGACAACCGAGGCGTACAGCCGAGAGAGGCACAAGTCCAATCCGCCAGAGGTAGGGGAACAGTCTTTAAGATGTGGGACAGTTTTCTCAGCCCCTCACGTACCACAGCCCCTGAGGTGCGGGGTAGTGCCACAAGAAATCCTAAGTTTGCCCAGATGCTGAAGGAGTACCTTGCAGATCGAACAACTGTACTCCGACATTCCTCTGTGCCTTACAATTATTGGGTATCCAAGCTGGACACGTGGCATGAATTGGCTCTCTACGCCTTGGAAGTCCTGGCCTGCCCTGCCGCTAGCGTTTTGTCAGAGCGTGTTTTTAGTGCCGCAGGTGGAATCATTACAGATAAACGCACCCGCCTGTCAACTGAAAATGCTGACAGGCTGACTCTGATCAAGATGAACAAAGGTTGGATTGGGCCAGACTTCACCACACCACCAGCAAATGAGAGCGGAATTTAAAGTTTGCCATGTACCTCCACTCACCCATGGGTACACACTTCTGGACTTTGGATAATCGCTGGACTGCTCCTCCCTCTCCTCATGCGCCACCATGATGACCGTTACAAATTGCAATACTTAGGCCTTTGTTTCAGGTATACCCCCAGTGGTAAATATTTTCGCCCATTCTTTGCAGAATGGACATTACAACGACAGGAGACCCGCTCCTTTGCAATGGGAACAATGTTTTGAGGCCCTCATGCACGTCTCTACCCAGGGACAACGTGGAGCCTCCCAATTTTTGGCTGCCCTGCCTAAGGGCTATACTATAATACACCCACTTCCTGACAATGGACACTTAATGTTTTGAGGCCCTCATGCACGTCTCTACCCAGGGACAACGTGGAGCCTCCCAATTTTTGGCTGCCCTGCCTAAGGGCTATACTATAATACACCCACTTCCTGACAATGGACACAATGTTTTGAGGCCCTCATGCACGTCTCTACCCAGGGACAACGTGGAGCCTCCCAATTTTTTGCTGCCCTGCCTAAGGGCTATACTATAATACACCCACTTCCTGACAATGGACACTTAATGTTTTGCGGCCCTCATGCACGTCTCTACCCAGGGACAACGTGGAGCCTCCCAATTTTTGGCTGCCCTGCCTAAGGGCTATACTATAATACACCCACTTCCTGACAATGGACACTTAATGTTTTGAGGCCCTCATGCACGTCTCTACCCAGGGACAACGTGGAGCCTCCCAATTTTTGGCTGCCCTGCCTAAGGGCTATACTATAATACACCCACTTCCTGACAATGGACACTTAATGTTTTGAGGCCCTCATGCACGTCTCTACCCAGGGACAACGTGGAGCCTCCCAATTTTTGGCTGCCCTGCCAAAGGGCTATACTACAATAGACCCACTTCCTTCCAATGGGCACTTCAGGTTTACAGGCCCTCATGCACGTCTCTACCCAGGGACAACGTGGAGCCTCCCAATTTTTGGCTGCCCTGCCAAAGGGCTATACTATAATACACCCACTTCCTGACAATGGACACTTAATGTTTTGAGGCCCTCATGCACGTCTCTATCCAGGGACAACGTGGAGCCTCCCAATTTTTGGCTGCCCTGCCAAAGGGCTATACTATAATACACCCACTTCCTGACAATGGACACTTAATGTTTTGAGGCCCTCATGCACGTCTCTACCCAGGGACAACGTGGAGCCTCCCAATTTTTGGCTGCCCTGCCTAAGGGCTATACTATAATACACCCACTTCCTGACAATGGACACTTAATGTTTTGAGGCCCTCATGCACGTCTCTATCCAGGGACAACGTGGAGCCTCCCAATTTTTGGCTGCCCTGCCAAAGGGCTATACTACAATAGACCCACTTCCTTCCAATGGGCACTTCAGGTTTACAGGCCCTCATGCACGTCTCTACCCAGGGACAACGTGGAGCCTCCCAATTTTTGGCTGCCCTGCCTAAGGGCTATACTACAATAGACCCACTTCCTTCCAATGGGCACTTCAGGTTTACAGGCCCTCATGCACGTCTGTATGCAGGGGCATTGGTGAACCTCACAATTTTGGACTGCCCTGGCAAAGGAAAATACTACAAAGACTCACTTCCTCAAAATGGGCACATTAGACTCAAGAGGCCTTCATGTACGTCTCTTCTCAGGGACATCGGAGTGCCACACAATGTTTTCACGTAAAATCTTTCATGTATTAATCTCAAAAAGTAACATACACCAGCTCTATCTCACTATTGGGTATGTGCCCTTAACATTTCCGCCATGAAAAATCATTTTGGGGTCATTTTGGAAGGTTTTCTGGTGAGTCCGTAAAAATGGCGTAAAACGCGGACAAAATTGTTCACAGCTGTGACTTTTCAGTGATAAATGCTTCAAGGGGTCTTCCCCATGCTGTTGCCATGTCATTTGAGCACTCTTCTGAGACTTTTGTGACATTTTTAGGGTTTCTCCATGCTGCCGGGGGGTCATTTCACAAAAATACTCGGGTCTCCCATAGGATAACATTGGGCTCATTGCTCGGCCCGAGTACACGAGTATCTTGGGAGGCTCGGCCCGAGCTTCGAGCACCCGAGCTTTTTAGTACTCGCTCATCACTAGTCTGCATATATCCAGGATTCTAGTGTGCCGCCCCCGTGGGAGCAGCCGAGCTGCTCGGATTCGGGTTTGGTGTGGCTCGAGGGTCTCCGGATCCGGGATCGTGCGGCCACTCAAATGAAAGGGGGGTATTTACAGGGGATTTGATGTATAGTTCGTGACGCCACCCGTGGTGTACGGTAATTTGGGAGTACCGCCGCTGCCGTTGGGAGCACTCGGGGTGATGAAATGGGCAGCAAGGTGTCGTAGCCCTCCATGGGTAGAGGGAATGCCCCAGGTCTCGGTGTGGGGTGGTGATGGTGCCGTGGGATGTAGGGGTCACTCTCGTACTCACTCAGACAACCGGGTAAACCAATTCTCTAAGTACCGCTGCCGCTGAGGGGAGCTTGTCTGGTGATCCGTGACCTGCCTCCTGGCACTCAGTTTAACTTCAACTTGATGGCCCGGTAGTATAGAACTTGCCACGCCCCGCTCCCCATTGTGGCTAAGTATGGCAGCTTGCTCTCAGGGCTCACGCTTGGGATTTTCTGGACAGTTTTGGGTTGGAAAGTCCTATCCCCCTCGTTGAGCTAATGCCCTGATTCTGGAGCGGGTGGGAACAGATCATAAAGGCTCCGTTCTCCTCAGGTGAATTGTCGGGTTGCCTGCAGCTACTCCCCGACCTAGGGTCTGTGTACCCCGTCGTGCCTTCGTCCCGGACCGGTGACAGTGCTAGACTGCCGGCTGTCCTCCTCGACAGGTCCAGACACCTCGCCACAATTCCCTGTGACCGTGGGTCCGACTCCTCTGGGCCTAGACCACCGTCTGCAACCTAGATAACTTCTCCAGGAGCCACAGCTCCTGACTTACTCCCTCTACTGCTACTCTCAACTCCAACTCTTCACTGACTACACTCCTCACCTCCCCTCCCTGACCCCCCAGGTGGGCGACTCTATTCCACTCAAGCCATCCACTGATGTGTCTGGTGGGTGTGGTGCAGGGTGTATCTAGGATTTGATTTGCTGTTGGAGGCAACACAATTAAGATAGGGACCCGACCCAGAACCAAGAGGGAGGTGGAATACCGCACAGAAGGGCAGTTTGTGCAGTACCCTGTGACGACCTGATAGTCCAGGGGCGTCACACTAGTATGTATAAAAACTAGCACATATGTACCAGAATCACTGACGTGTGAAGGGGGCCTAAAGCAGAGTTCACAAACACGCAGGCCGCATGCGGCCCTTGAGGATGCTTCTTGCGGCCTGCTGACATGTAGACTCCTTGACAATTGCGTCTGGTGCAGGGGGCTGCCACTGTCTGTGGTTTATTTCCATTGAATGTATTGCCGGTGCCTGACAGAGACAAGCTCTCTGCACAGTTGTAAAAATGGCAGCCATCTGGCAATCAATGTTATCGCCACATCTCTAACGACCCAAGCTATAAAGCTGTACCATAACGTATATGATGCAGCAGACTCCCATGATAAAGGAGGGGGCAGGAAAGGTGCAAAACACTAATGAAACAATCACTTACAGACCTACCATTCTTAAGGGAGTTGTCTAGCATTAAACATACACACAGATCAGGATTGTACAGGGCACCAGTCACACAGATACGTGTGATGCACAATGTCCGGCTTACAACATATGTCACCCCCATAGTATTAGAAGTGGGCTGCAATCACTATACAAGTGTGTGGCACCCTGGACTAGCCAGGTCGTCACTGATAACACACAAACACCCCCACCCCCATCAGACAGGGACACCAGCCAAACAAAAACCCTTGTTGCCTCCCTCCAGTGTCTGATGTCCACACCAGGTGGGGCGGAGCCAAGCGGTTGGCCCAACTCACCAAGGAGTTCACAGGCTTGGAGGCGGGAAAAGTGGGAGTTGAGTGTTATAGTTTGAGGAGTGAGGAGCAAGCACTGAGTGTCTGGGTTTGTGGCCCAGGCACTGACAGCAAGGTTGGCAGACGGTGGTGGCTGTCTGCAGGAGTTGTGAAGCAATGTGGAACCGTAGGACCGGGGTCGGGCGTTGGCCTGCCGGTACCGACCAGGGAGCAAAGTGAAGCCAGCACACACAGGCAGGGCCATCGGACCCCGACCAGGCTTGGAGCCGCCGACAATAGTCAAATCCGAATGTGACCGGAACTCCAGGGGTTTCCTAACAACTAAAGACCCGATAGAAGGCAACTGCCCACACCGTGAGGGTATACAGCTACTGCCTAGGGCTAGAGACCCAAGGGCCAGCGCCTGCGGGCAAACGGCTCCTCCGGCATCCATCCACCGGGGAGCGGACTACCGTTGGGGATCCATAGTAGTCAACTGAGTACATCAAGGTGCAGGGAAAGACAGCCACCATCACCGGTCCGGGGAGAGACACTGCAGCTGGCTGCGGGACCCGTCCATCCAGCCGTTTGGTTTACCAGAGACTCTGTCATTGACTGCCAGAGTGAGTACACCAATGCCATCCGGCACCGCGCCGCGCTGCCCCTGCAACCCAGCACCCTAGCCGTCCAGCCTCCCCGTATCATCACCGGGCCCCGGGACCACCGACCCCTACCCACGGAGAGGGAAAACAACATCTCAGCTGCTCCCTACCATCGCTCCCGGGATCCCCGTCACCAGCAGCGGTGGTGCCCATCTTCACCACGACCCGTGGGTGGCGTCACGGACTAAATCCCCCAAACCAACCACCCCTTTCCCTCATGGGCGAGGAACGCCGCTCGAGTCCCCGGATCCGGCCCACCGCTCAAGCCACCGAGCAGCAGCAGCCGCACCAGCGCCGGACCCGAGCGTTAGCGAGCGCGCAGCAGCGGCGGCATCCTCCCCGCCCACGACAAGTGCACCACACAAAGGCAGACACCCCACAAGGACAGCTCAATTTTTACAAGATGATAATCTCCACAGCTCCTTATATACGGTAAGATGGCCTCATAGCCCCAATACACATTACGAGCATCCTCACAGCTCCCTATTGACAATATGTTGGCCCCATAGCCCTGAAAAACCATTATGGTGGTCTGCACAATGCTTTATAAACAATATGATTGCCCAATAGCCCCTCATACAAAATATGATGGGCCACAGCTCCATATGATGATGTCATGCAGCCGCACTATACATAGTACGATTGCCGCCAACACTGAGCCCCTATATACAGTATGATGTCCCACAACTCTGTTATATATATTATGGGGTATTCACATATCCCCTATATACTGCTTGTTCTCACCAAAGTGCCTTTTAAATAAATATTATGATGGCCACATAGCCACTTGTACACATTGTGATGGTTCCCACTGCTTTCTTTACACCAGAAAATCGTAGCCCACCTATGCGCAGTATGATGGCCCCACAGTATAGTCAGTTATGTAATTGGTCCTCAACTGTTGGGCTGCATCACATAATAAAAAAAAGCTATAGTCACCTAATCATGTTCTTCTTCCCCAGCCTCTGTGTCTTCTTCCGGCTTGCCTTGCAAAGGTTCCCGGGCGGCATGATGCAAAGATGTCATCATGCTTGCCGACTCCCTGTTTGGTGTTGTCATTGATCTTGGTGCTACTTTGTATGCAAACATACAATATATGAAATTTAAACTGTATTAATGCTATTTCAAATTTTAATTGGTGTCAGATCCTGTATATTTGTAGACTTTTAGTCCAGGAGAGGCATGACACTGGTGTAGGTTCCCATCTCAGAAAGGTCACCTTGCCGCGGTTGATGGGCTCACAAGAAGTGGCCGATTATAGAGCTAAAAACCTTCAATTTTCTAAGTATATTTTATATAGCATTAATGCAGTTTATATTTCATATACTCTATATACTTTTTGCATATGTCTTGGCGCTGACAGAGGCTGCTGTATTCTTTTGTTTGTGTTTCGTGGAAAAGGGTAAGGCAAATCTTTTTTTCTCAACTCTAACAGTGAGTAAATCATTTTGCGAGATTGAGATTATGTTTTAGCAAATATAAGAGAATTAAGTGAATGCATTTGCCCATGATGTGCTGCATGTGATGTGGACAAAGTGGAGGAATTAAATAAACATTGAGATGATTTTTTTTTTCTTTTTACAGAATTTGTATTATTTATAGAGCGCCCGCAGGCAGTAATTACAAGTGTCTTCTGTAATCATTTATATTATGTAACATATATCTTTTCTCTTCTGCTGCTTGCACACAAGCCTCCCAGCAGAAAAGGTCTGGAAATGGGAAGAATATTGTCACTGACACTAATGGGTCAGTTTGTATTGTATAAATATTGCGCACTTTTGTTACAGATTTAGCAATGGAGTCTAATGCGAGAAAATAGAAGAATAAAATACTGCAGCCCAATTCTACAGATCTAATAACCAATATATTGTTATACCTGAGTTACAGGTGGAAGAGTGAAGATCACAACACCCTCGAAACACAATACAAATCGAAAGAGCAACAGTATAGAGATAGAACAGGGCTCTATGTAAAAGAATATAACTACTATAATACTATCCCCTATATACAAGGATATAACTACTATAATACTGCCCCTATATACAAGAATATAACTACTATAATACTGCCCCTATATACAAGAATATAACTACTATAATACTGCCCCTATGTACAAGAATATAACTATTATAATATTGCTCCTATGTACAAGGATATAACTACTATAATAACTACTATAATACTGCCCCTATGTACAAGAATATAACTACTATAATACTGCCTCCTATGTACAAGAATATAACTACTATAATACTGCTCCTATGTACAAGAATGTAACTACTATAATACTGCCTCCTATGTACAAGAATAAAACTACTATAATACTGCCCCTATGCACAAGAATATAACTACTATAATACTGCCCCCTATGTACAAGAATATAACTATTATAATATTGCTCCTATGTACAAGAATATAACTATTATAATACTGCTCCTATGTACAAGAATATAACTACTATAATACTGCCCCAATGTACAAGAATATAACTATTATAATACTGCTCCTATATGTACAAAAATATAACTACTATAATACTGCCCCTAAGTACAAGGATAAAACTATTATAATACTGCTCCTATATGTACAAGAATATAACTACTAGAATACTGCCCCCTATGTTCAAGAATATAACTACTATAATACTGTCCCCTGTATACAAGGATACAACTACTATAATACTGCTCCTATATACAAGAATATAACTACTATAATACTGCCCCTATGTACAAGAATATAACTACTATAATACTGCTCATATATACAAGAAAATAACTACTATAATACTGCCCCTATGTACAAGAATATATCTACTATAATACTGCCCCCTATGTACAAGAATATAACTACTATAATACTGCCCCCTATGTACAAGAATATAACTACTATAATACTATCCCCTATATACAAGGATATAACTATTATAATACTGCTCATATATACAAGAATATAACTACTATAATACTGCCCCCATGTACAAGAATAAAACTACTATAATACTGCCCCTATGTACAAGAATATAACTACTATAATACTGCCCCCTATGTACAAGAATATAACTACTATTATACTGCTCTTATGTAAAAGAATATAGCTACTACAATACTGCCCCTATGTACAAGAATATATTTACTATAATACTGCCCCTATGTACAAGAATATATCTACTATAATACTGCCCCTATGTACAAGAATATATCTACTATAATACTGCCTCCTGCGTACAAGAATTTAACTACTATAATACTGCCCTCTATGTACAAGAAAATAACTACTATAATACTGCTCTTACGTAAAAGAATATAACTACTACAATACTGCCTCCTATGTACAAGAATATATCTACTATAAAACTGCCCCTATGTACAAGAATATATCTACTATAATACTGTCCCTATGTACAAGAATATAACTACTATAATACTGCCCCCTATGTACAAGAATATAACTACTATAATACTGCCCCTATGTACAAGAATATAACTACTATAATACTGCCCCCTATGTACAAGAATATAAATACTATAATACTGCCCCTATGTACAAGAATATAACTACTATAATACTGCCTCCTATGTACAAGAATATAACTACTATAATACTGCCCCCATGTAAAAGAATATAACTGCTATAATACTGCCCTCTATGTACAAGAATATAACTATTAAAATACTGCTCCTATGTACAAGAATATAACTACTATAATACTGCCCCTATGTACAAGAATATAACTACTATAATACTGCCCCCATGTAAATGAATATAACTGCTATAATACTGCCCTCTATGTACAAGAATATAACTATTATAATACTGCTCCTATGTACAAGAATATAACTATTATAATACTGCTCCTATATGTACAAGAATATAACTACTACAATACTGCCCCTATGTACAAGAATATAACTACTATAATACTGCTCCCATACGTACAAGAGTATAACTACTATAATACTCCCTCCTATGTACAAGAATATAACTACTATAATACTGACCCTATGTACAAGAATATAACTACTATAATACTGCCCCCTATGTACAAGAATATAACTACTATTATACTGCTCTTACGTAAAAGAATATAGCTACTACAATACTGCCCCTATGTACAAGAATATATTTACTATAATACTGCCCCTATGTACAAGAATATATCTACTATAATACTGCCCCTATGTACAAGAATATATTTACTATAATACTGCCCCTATGTACAAGAATATATCTACTATAATACTGTCTCCTGCGTACAAGAATTTAACTACTATAATACTACTCTCTATGTACAAGAATATAACTACTATAATACTGCTCTTACATAAAAGAATATAACTACTACAATACTGCCTCCTATGTACAAGAATATATCTACTATAATACTGTCCCTATGTACAAGAATATAACTACTATAATACTGCCCCCTATGTACAAGAATATAACTACTATAATACTGCCCCCTATGTACAAGAATATAACTAATATAATACTGCCCCCTATGTACAAGAATATAACTATTATAATACTGCTCCTATATGTACAAGAATATAACTACTATAATACTGCCTCCTATGTACGAGAATATAACTAAGAATAAAACTACAATAATACTGCCCCTATGTACAAGAATATAACTACTATAATACTGCCCCCTATGTACAAGAATATAACTACTATAATACTATCCCCTATATACAAGGATATAACTACTATAATACTGCTCCTATATACAGGAATATAACTACTATAATACTGCCCCTATGTACAAGAATATAACTACTATAATACTGCCTCCTATGTACAAGAATATAACTATTATAATATTGCTCCTATGTACAAGAATATAACTACTATAATACTGCCTCCTATGTACAAGAATATAACTACTATAATACTGCCCCCTATGTACAAGAATATAACTGCTATAATACTGCCGCCTATGTACAAGAATATAACTATTATAATACTTCTCCTATATGTACAAGAATATAACTACTACAATACTGCCCCTATGTACAAGAATATAACTACTATAATACTGCTCCTATACGTACAAGAGTATAACTACTAAAATACTCCCTCCTATGTACAAGAATATAACTACTATAATACTGCCCCTATGTACAAGAATATAACTACTATTATACTGCTCTTACATAAAAGAATATAGCTACTACAATACTGCCCCTATGTACAAGAATATATTTACTATAATACTGCCCCTATGTACAAGAATATATCTACTATAATACTGCCCCTATGTACAAGAATATATTTACTATAATACTGCCCCTATGTACAAGAATATATCTACTATAATACCGCCTCCTGCGTACAAGAATTTAACTACTATAATACTGCTCTCTATGTACAAGAATATAACTACTATAATACTGCTCTTACGTAAAAGAATATAACTACTACAATACTGCCTCCTATGTACAAGAATATATCTACTATAATACTGCTCTCTATGTACAAGAATATAACTACTATAATACTGCCCCCTATGTATAAGAATATAACTACTATAATACTGCCCCTATGTATAAGAATATAACTACTATAATACTGCCCTCTATGTACAAGAATATAACTACTATAATACCGCTCCTATGAACAAGAATATAACTACTATAATACTGCCACTATGTACTAGAATACAGTTAGGTCCAGAAATATTTGGACAGTGACACAATTTTCGCGAGTTGTGCTCTGCATGCCACCACATTGGATTTGAAATGAAACCTCTACAACAGAATTCAAGTGCAGATTGTAACGTTTAATTTGAAGGTTTGAACAAAAATATCTGATAGAAATTGTAGGAATTGTACACATTTCTTTACAAACACTCCACATTTTAGGAGGTCAAAAGTAAATGGACAAATAAACCAAACCCAAACAAAATATTTTTATTTTCAATATTTTGTTGCGAATCCTTTGGAGGCAATCACTGCCTTAAGTCTGGAACCCATGGACATCACCAAACGCTGGGTTTCCTCCTTCTTAATGCTTTGCCAGGCCTTTACAGCCGCAGCCTTCAGGTCTTGCTTGTTTGTAGGTCTTTCCGTCTTAAGTCTGGATTTGAGCAAGTGAAATGCATGCTCAATTGGGTTAAGATCTGGTGATTGACTTGGCCATTGCAGAATGTTCCACTTTTTTGCACTCATGAACTCCTGGGTAGCTTTGGCTGTATGCTTGGGGTCATTGTCCATCTGTACTTTGAAGCGCCGTCCGATCAACTTTGCGGCATTTGGCTGAATCTGGGCTGAAAGTATATCCCGGTACACTTCAGAATTCATCCGGCTACTCTTGTCTGCTGTTATGTCATCAATAAACACAAGTGACCCAGTGCCATTGAAAGCCATGCATGCCCATGCCATCACGTTGCCTCCACCATGTTTTACAGAGGATGTGGTGTGCCTTGGATCATGTGCCGTTCCCTTTCTTCTCCAAACTTTTTTCTTCCCATCATTCTGGTACAGGTTGATCTTTGTCTCATCTGTCCATAGCATACTTTTCCAGAACTGAGCTGGCTTCATGAGGTGTTTTTCAGCAAATTTAACTCTGGCCTGTCTATTTTTGGAATTGATGAATGGTTTGCATCTAGATGTGAACCCTTTGTATTTACTTTCATGGAGTCTTCTCTTTACTGCTGACTTAGAGACAGATACACCTACTTCACTGAGAGTGTTCTGGACTTCAGTTGATGTTGTGAACGGGTTCTTCTTCACCAAAGAAAGTATGCGGCGATCATCCACCACTGTTGTCATCCGTGGACGCCCAGGCCTTTTTGAGTTTCCAAGCTCACCAGTCAATTCCTTTTTTCTCAGAATGTACCCGACTGTTGATTTTGCTACTCCAAGCATGTCTGCTATCTCTCTGATGGATTTTTTCTTTTTTTTCAGCCTCAGGATGTTCTGCTTCACCTCAATTGAGAGTTCCTTAGACCGCATGTTGTCTGGTCACAGCAACAGCTTCCAAATGCAAAACCACACACCTGTAATCAACCCCAGACCTTTTAACTACTTCATTGATTACAGGTTAACGAGGGAGACGCCTTCAGAGTTAATTGCAGCCCTTAGAGTCCCTTGTCCAATTACTTTTGGTCCCTTTAAAAAGAGGAGGCTATGCATTACAGAGCTATGATTCCTAAACCCTTTCTCCGATTTGGATGTGAAAACTCTAATATTGCAGCTGGGAGTGTGCACTTTCAGCCCATATTATATATAGAATTGTATTTCTGAACATGTTTTTGTAAACAGCTAAAATAACAAAACTTATGTCACTGTCCAAATATTTCTGGATCTAACTGTATAACTACTATAATACTGCCCCTATGTACAAGAATATAACTACTATAATACTGCCCCCTATGTACAAGAATATAATTGCTATAATACTGCCCCCTATGTACAAGAATATAACTATTATAATACTGCTCCTATGTACAAGAATATAACTACTATAATACTGCCCCTATGTACAAGAATATAACTACTACAATACTGCCCCTATGTACAAGAATATAACTACTACAATACTGCCCCTATGTACAAGAATATAACTACTATAATACTGCTCCTATGTACAAGAATATAACTATTATAATACTGCCCCCTATGTACAAGAATATAACTACTATAATACTGCCCCTATGTACAAGAATATAACTACTATAATACTGCCCCTATGTACAAGAATATAACTACTACAATACTGCCCCTATGTACAAGAATATAACTACTATAATACTGCTCCTATGTGCAAGAATATAACTATTATAATACTGCCCCCTATGTACAAGAATATAACTACTATAATACTGCCCCTATGTACAAGAATATAACTACTATAATACTGCCCCTATGTACAAGAATATAACTATTATAATACTGCCCCCTATGTACAAGAATATAACTACTATTATACTGCTCTTACGTAAAAGAATATAGCTACTACAATACTGCCCCTATGTACAAGAATATATTTACTATAATACTGCCCCTATGTACAAGAATATATCTACTATAATACTGCCCCTATGTACAAGAATATATTTACTATAATACTGCCCATATGTACAAGAATATATCTACTATAATACTGCCTCCTGCGTACAAGAATTTAACTACTATAATACTGCTCTCTATGTACAAGAATATTACTACTATAATACTGCTCTTACATAAAAGAATATAACTACTACAATACTGCCTCCTATGTACAAGAATATATCTACTATAATACTGTCCCTATGTACAAGAATATAACTACTATAATACTGCCCCCTATGTACAAGAATATAACTACTATAATACTGCCCCTATGTACAAGAATATAACTGCTATAATACTGCCCCCTATATACAAGAATATAAATACTATAATACTGCCCCTATGTATAAGAATATAACTACTATAATACTGTCCCTATGTACAAGAATATAACTACTATAATACTGCCCCCTATGTACAAGAATATAACTACTATAATACTGCCCCTATGTATAAGACTATAACTACTATAATACTGCCCTCTATGTACAAGAATATAACTACTATAATACCGCTCCTATGAACAAGAATATAACTACTATAATACTGCCACTATGTACAAGAATATAACTACTATAATACTGCCCCTATGTACAAGAATATAACTACTATAATACTGCCCCTATGTACAAGAATATAACTACTATAATACTGCCCCTGTGTACAAGAATATAACTACAATAATACTGCCCCTATGTATAAGAATATAACTACTATAATACTGCCCCCTATATACAAGACTATAACTACTATTATATTATAGCCTTTAGGTTTTTGGGGTTTTTTTCTTCCCCTGGGTAAAGCAGCATTTGTATATATATTTGTGTGTCCTACATTAATCACTTCACCCCCGGGCGATTTTCCGTTTTCCATTTTTGTTTTTTCCTCCCCTTCTTCCGAAAGCCTTACATTTTTTCCTTTTCCATCAATGTTGCCATACTCGTATAAGGGCTTATTTTTTTGTGGGACGAGTTGTACTTTTGAATGAAATCATTAGTTTTACTATATTGTGTACGTAAAAACGCGAAAAATATTGCAAGTGCGGTGGAATTGTAGAAAAAGTGCAATTGCACGATTGGTTTTAGGGCCTTATATTCACAGTGTTCTCTATATGGTAAAACTGATATGTCACTATGATCTCCCAGCTGGTAGGAGTCGTAGATACCAAACATGTATACATTTATTTTTATCTAAGGGGTGAAAGCATTTTTAGAAGTTTGTCCCAAAAAAAATTCATTTTTCAGGATCTGGGGCTCAGTGACCGCTTATCTTTTGTATGTTGAGCTGGCATTTTTAATTATACTATTTTTGTGCGGATGCTACGTTTTGATCGCCTGTTATTGCATTTTAAAAAAAAAATTTGGGCGCCGTAATTTTAGAATTTGGAATTTTCTTCTTGCCATGCCGTGTACTGATCAGATTAATTAGTTTTATATTTTGATAGATCGGGCATTTCTGTATGCAGCGATACCAAATGTGTGTATATTTTTTTTTAACCCTTTAATTTTCAATGGGGAGAATGTGGTGATTTGGTGTGGTGATGTGGTGATTGTGGTGATTTTATCTTTTATTTTTTTTTATTTTTCAAAACTTTTTTTTAAACTTTTTTATTTTTACTAATCTTTCTAGGAGGCTATAAGTATCAGCAATTTGATTGCTCATTTATTTCTCCCGATCAGAGCAGCACAGCTGAAATCGAGAGAAATGATCATGTCTTGTAAACTGCAGCTACCATGACAACCATCAGCTCCACGTGATCCCGTCACGTGACATCCAGTGGCGGCCTGTGAGTATGTGATTACCGCTATCGCTGTTAAAATGGCACTGTCACAGTGCCATTTAAGAGGTTAACATGTATGGGTGAATAGTGATTTCCCTCGTACCTGTGAGGCAAACATGTCAGCTGTACAAATCAGCTGACATGTGCGCGGATCCCTGCCTGCAACCCGCAGCAGCAGGTGGGGATTAACACGATGGCCGCAGGGACGTAATATTACTGCCAGCGGTTGCTAAGGGGTTAAATCACAATGTCAGTATTCGACAGTGCGATCTAAGGGGATAAGAGGCGCATGTGGATCTCTAATCCTCCTATGCCTGTTAGCCACACATTTCTGCTGATAGATCAGCAGAGATGAATGGGGATTACCACGGGCTCGCAGTAACTGGGGGAAGGTAACCAAGGATGTACAGTTACGTCCTTGGTAATAAAATGGTTAAAGTCGTACTGTAACCATTTTGACAGTTATGGAGATTTACAAAAAAAAGCGAGTTACACTCTGAAATGCTAAAGCATGCAAACCATGAATGTAAGTATGTAGGCATGTATTACTGCTCAAGGAAATTTATCCACAGGTGATTTTATTGTCTAATAGCAAGTTCCCATACACATGGAGCTTTTTTTAACCCAGAGAGGGGCTTCAGTTTGGTGTAGATTCCCAGTATTTGAAATATGCCTTGACATGGCTACTGGGCAAATATAGAAATGGCCATTTTTGTATGCTAAATATCTAAATTTTATCTTAGATTTTCTTCAGCCATAATGCAGGTCTATATTCTTACTTTCATGGTTTGTATGCTAAAGCATTTCACACTACAACTGTCTTTTTTTGTAATTTTATGTCATGTTCCGTTTTGCACCTGTTCACACGGCATGTTTAGAAGTGCCGTCAGTCTTTTTGTCTAGTTATGGAGAGTTGTCTAATAAGCAGAATTCCACACATTTAGTAAAACAATTCATTTCTAGTCTCTTCTATCCTCTTTGTATATGTTATATGTAGGATATTAAAAACTGACCTTGAAATTACAATATTACAAAAAGATCTGGATAAGATGTCAGAATGGGCAGATACTTGGCAAATGAGATTTAATGTTGCTATATGTAAAGTAATGCACCTAGGACGGAGTAATCCTATAGCTGCGTATACATTAAATGGAAGTAAACTCGGGACTACAGAACAGGAGAAGGACTTGGGTATTCTCATTACAAATAAGCTGAGCAGCAGCACTCAATGTCAAGCAGCAGCTGCTAAAGCAAACAAGATTTTAGGGTGTATAAAAAGAGAGATCAGATCCCGTGATCCCAACGTATTGTTACCTCTCTATAAATCACTTGTAAGGCCACATCTGGAATATGGGATCCAGTTTTGGGCTCCACATTTTAAAAAGGACATTCAGAAGTTAAGTCGGTTGAAAGGCGGGTAACTAGACTATTACAAGGAAAGGAGGCCGCCTGTATGATGACAGGTTGAAAAAGTTAGATATGTTTAGCTTAGAAAAAAGACGTCTCAGAGGAGATCTCATTTATATGTATAAATACGTGTGGTCAATATAAAGGACTGGCACATGACTTATTTCTTCCAAAGACAATACTAAGGACCAGGGGGCACTCACTGCGAGTGAAAGAAAAGCGATTCCGGCAGCTAAATAGGAAAGGGTTCTTTACAGTTAGAGCAGTCAGACTGTGGAATGCCCTACCACAAGAGGTAGTAATGGCAGATACTATAACAGCTTTTAAAAAAGGGCTGGAGGATTTCCTCAGTACACAACATTGTTGGTTATAATTGATTTAGGGACAAAATGTTGAACTGGTGGAGGAAGGGTGAACTAGATGGACCGAGGGCTTTTTTCATCCTATGTAACTATGTACCTTCTGCTTTCACATTCTTTTGTGTCATCTCAAGGTGAAGGCACTGTTACTCTGCAGAAGCTACATCCTCATCACAGCCCGCACACATCTTTGGTATCTAATGCAAGCAGCTTCTAACATTTGTAATGGTTTTCCACTATATTTTAGCCTTGTGGGACATTTTTTTTTCAATAGCAACTGGAATATTCTGGAAATACCAGAAAATGAAATGTTTTCTTATGGCCCTTGAGTTACCGCAGTGTTTTCTGATGTGAGTTTGTAAGTGATGTACGACAGGGCAATGTCCTTTTATTTCCTTGAAACCTACTTAATGTTTAGAATCACATGTACTTAACCCCTCGGCCCTGAAGAGACATTTTACTTGAAGAATATAAAGATGATAGATGACAAAGGAGCAGCACTGACACAAGGTTTAGAAATGTCACATGAGCCCAACATGACAATGGAATTAAAACAATCTATATGGGGAGCACGCCCTGCCGCAGGGGACAGAAATGATGAGGGTCTCTGGATGTCATTGAGGAATGGAGATCCTCCCGAACCTGGAAAGTCACGTTTCGGTTTTAATGATGCGCTATGCAAAAAAGTATACACTATAGCGGTGTAGAAATGCTAATCTTCCTGCACATTTCTCTAAAGTGAATCTATCAATAAGATTAAAGGGGTTCTCCACTACTTGGACAACCCTTTGTCAATCACCATGTTTGCCTCCAATAAAATAAAAACACTCATATTCACCTCCGGTGCCGGCGTCACTCCAGTGGTGCCACCACTCATTCTCCCGGGGCTCACTTGACGTTATCATGTCATGCGAGCCCTGCATCCAATCACCGCCGGCTTTCCTCTACCCACCTTTGGACGAAGTAAACAAAGAGTAAGTCAGATGTGTGGCTGCAACTCACTTCCTATTGATGTTTCATACATCCATAGGTGTAAAGAGAGAAGACAGTGCAGATTGGGCACAGGGTTCGCACGACATAATAACATCATGGGATCTCCCAGGAGAATAATTGCCAACAGCCCTGGAAAGGCGAGGGTATTAGGAATGTATATGAGTGTTTTTATTTTAACGGAGGCAAAAATGGCGATTGAGAAGGGGTTGTCCGAGTAGCGGACAACCTTTTTAATCCCCCCACGTCGCCCAAACTGCATACATGGGCATGCAAGTATATATACCTGGAAAGGGCCCAGGATGAGGTATATATATATATATATATATATATATATATATATATCATGATGGAGAGCATATATACCTGTAAGGGACACAGAATGTTGGACATATATATCTGGAAGGGGCCTAGGATGAGGGATATATATGTACCGGAATGTGGGGCATATATACTTTGAAGGGTACAGGATGGAGGACATATATACCTGTAGTGGGCCCTGGATGGGCGACATATTCTGTATACTAAGTTGAGAGACCAAGGATGGGGGACATATACCTGAAAGTTGCATAGGATGGGAGAAATATATATGTAAGTTTCCCAGGATGAGGGACATATATACCTAGAGGGTGTCCTGGTTGGAGGACATATATACCTAGAAGGAACCCAGGATGGGAGAAATACATAACTGTAAGGGGCCCAGGATGAGGGTCATATATACCTGGAGGGGGCTCTGCATGGAGGACATATACAGTATATTAGGTTGAGAGACATATATATATATATATACACCTGGAAATGACCCAGGATGGGGGACATGTACACGTGGAAGGGGCCCATGATGGTAGAAATATATACATTAAAGGGCCAGGATGAGGGATATATATGTGGCGCCCCTGAGGCTATCGTCGCCGCAGAGGTACTGCACCTCAGCCAGAGGTGTGGTACCCCATCCTGGTTAAGAAAGAAGCCATCTACCGGTTCACGTACCAAAAACCTGCAGACACCCAATTGTTAGCTCACACATTAGATCAGGGATGGGGCAGGTCCCATTAATGCTTAGCGACCAGTAATCTGGTTATGGCACTTAAGCCCCATGCACTGTCTCTAGAACCAGCCAGGGGGTGGAGCTTGGTGGGTGAGCTGTCTGAGGTAAAATGGGGGGAGCTAAGTTTAAAAGTTGACAATTGACCGCTGACAGAGTCAGTCAGGAGTGGGGAGGAGACCGACTAGAGGTCCGGACCCTGGGGGTCTTCCTCAACCCTGGTGACGTTGAAGAGAGAATCCTAGAGAATTAGGGGAGGGGTGTCAGAGTCCCCTAAAGTCTTGTTCCACAAGCAACATCTTCCGGTGGAGGGATTTGGTTGCAAACTGGGTCCCGGTCCCTAGTCTAGGAAAAGACTTCAGGACTCTAGTAACACTGGAGGCCAAGGTGGCTGTACGCACCTTTGGGCCACAAGTAGCACACGAATCCGCTGGAAGGGGTCACAGAGGATCAGGGAGCCAAATTGGCAGAAGTTACCTTTAGAGGTCCGCGACCCCTGGCTCAAAGCACTGTGTGTGGAGGCGCAGGACCGACGGGAGAGAGTCACCACAGACAAGACGACCAGGAAAGACAAACGAAGGCGAACCGATACTGAACTCAGACTTACTCAGGATCGGCGGATACCCATCACTGGGGATCCCTACAAACCGGGGTGGACTAATCTTGCTCAGTGAGTAAAAGACTATTATTGCAAAGCCACGGTGTCATCTCTATTCCTCCTGGGTCACAGCCTGCCCCCATAGACTGCTCATATTTCCCACAGTTGGCCCGGGGGCCCGCTCCACCTGTGGGGAGCAAGATTACCTCAGCTGCGCCATCATCACCTACCCCGGGGAACAGGCAGCACAGCGGCGGCCCACATAACCACAAAACCACAGGTGACGTCACAAACTTTAAAAATCTCTAAAAACACAACTTCCATCATCATCCCCTTTATTATTTAATAGACACCGCCAGGGTCACAGAGCCGGAACCTGCCACTGCTGACATACCCGGACTAGTCCGGCCCAGTTCCGAGTACCCTGGGGCAGGGCGTGTCACTTATACCTGGAGGATGCCCTGGATGGGGAACATATAGTCCTGGAAGAGGCCAAGTTTGGGGGACATTATTACAGGATGGGGACATTACTACATAATGAAGGGGGAAACATGTATGTCTTTATAGGATTTAGACCACTACAATTGCCGATACAGCTCACCAACATTCAGGGCAGGAGATCAGCTCCAAATTTTGCTTCAGAACCTGTCGAACTCTAGTTACGCTACTGCCTGGGTGCCATGCCAGTCTCTGTGTGTCCTCATTCAGATGCATGGGCAATGCAGCCTGTGATGATAGAAGTGGTCACATGGCCTGTCACTGTACATCTTATTAAAGCCATATGGCACATACAGATAATCACTGTTCACAGTAGTGATGAGCTAATACTCCTGGAGATAGCAAAAGTCACAGGTCTGTCCATCTGGAAGAGGAAGCATGGAGACCGGGGGAATTCTCGGCCAGGGCTAAAAGAGAAACAATGGGGGATCGGTAAGTTGAGTATACTGTATTTTTGGAAGCGTTTAGAACCATTTTTGGAAAATAAACCAAAAGGTGATTTAGTCCAGGGTTTAAAGTCAACCTATGGTGACACGTTTACCAGATATGGGATTTAGCCAATTCTTCCTAATGTTCAGCAGCTGTTGTTAAACACAAACCTCGAAGAAGTAGGAATCCTGACCTCCTTCAGTCCTGGATTCACGTGATTCTACTTATGGGCTGTAAACTCAATCCTGCTGATTGTTACTGGAAATCGTTAAGACATTTGTGGAGTGCTCCTCCTCCTCCGACAGGTGGGTGCTTCCAATGTACAAAATCAGTTTTCCACAATACGTAACTCGATGTAAAAATATTACCTCCTAGAAGGCAGTTAACCAGAGTACGTTACGTGGAGACAGTGAACAAGCAGGGAATGCAAGAAGTTTCAGCTCTGAAGCCGGCGGAATTAATAGTTAAGTCACATGTATCTAAGATAAAGGTAACACCTGGGGAGGAAAATAAATTAGCAGGAGGAAAGTGATACAGAGAGTTTATTAATCCCATCATGGCCATTTCCAAGAACTAATATAGAGCAGTAGGAAAATCAATATGTCATGAAGTGTTGTTCTCCAGGTGATGGGCAGCAGTGAGCCTTATTTCAGCTGTGTAGGAAATCAGTGTGGTGTTGGATATGATATATTAGTGCTCACTCTGCTGTCTGCCTTGTGTAATGCTGTCTACTAAACTGTGTATCTAAGCCTTAAGGCCCATTTACACACAACAATATCGCTAACGATATGTCGTCGGGGTCACGGAATTTGTGACGCACATCCGGCGTCGTTAGCGACGTTGTTGCGTGTAACAGCTCCGAGCGAGTGTTAATGATCAAAAATACTGACCTAATAGTTGATCGTTGACACGCCGTTCATTTTCAAAATCTCGTTGGTCGTTGTGGACGTAGATTGTTCATCATTCCTGTGGCAGCATACATCACTACGTGTGACACCCCGGGAACGACGAACAACAGTTTACCTGTGTCCTCCGGCAACGAGGTGGGCGTGTCGTTAATGCGGCTGGTGTCCGCCCCTCCGCTTCTATTGGTCGCTCCCTCTTTGTTAAAGGGGAGGTTCGTGTGCCGTCACAGCGACGTCGCTAGGCAGGTAAGTATGTGTGACGAGGACTAACGATATTATGCGCCACAGGCAGCGATTTTCCCAAGACGCACAAATGACGGGGGCGGGTAAGCTCGCTAGCGATATTGCTAGCGATATCGTAGCGTGTAAATGGGCCTTTAACGTGCAGGAGCTCAGAAGAAAGAGTACAGCAATGTGATAGGGAGCATGTAGCATGTGGTGCACTCCCTCCTTCCAGGTCCCTTCATCGGTGAGGCTAGCCTACACTCTCTACAAGTGGACCTAGCCAAAATTAGTATATGTAGGGTAAGGGTTGAGTAGCACCTTTGAAATCTAGTCTAGATACAGAACACAATGTGTGTTCCTTGTGAGTAAGATGTTTGGTGAAGTAAAAATAATGAACAACCTTAAGAGTGTGAGTATGGGAAAAGGTTGGGTTCCTCCTTAAGGAGTGGGATCTCCTTTGGCACTTAGTAATGTTTATGAGTACATCTTTGCAAATCAAATGACTTTTTAAGATATACATCTAAGCTTAAATTATGTGATACTCAAGTGTTTTCCGACTCCAGTCTTCAAGAACCACAAAAAGTGCGTGTTTTCAGGATTTGTGTCACAAGGAAGTCTCTACAAGACACTGTCATCATGGCATTAGGATCTGTGGAGACTACAGATTCTGTCACTCTGCCTTCTAATGTTTCTGATGTCTGTGATCAGCACAGGCAGACTCAGGCATTGACCCACAGATTGGTAATTCATAAGCAGGCTAGCCAAGAGTCAATCTCTGTTAGTCTGCTTGTGAGTCTCCTTTGATCACATGCTGTAAGGCAGCCAGTCACATTCACTTGCCTCCTTTATATGCTGGCTGGACCCTTCCTTTAATGCCAACTATAGTTTCAAAACTGGTCTGGTGGTGTGATCCAGACTTACTGGTGGTTGTACTATATTGCTGTTAGCAGTTGTGGCGTTAACCCATATTGTACTTTTGTTGGTGCCTTCCTTCTCTTGCTTTTCTCTTTAATCTCTTACTGTTTGTCCCTGTGAGTTTGCAGTGTGTCTGAATTTAGTTTTTTCCCCTGCTGTCTTAATTTGTGTTACCAAGGAAATTCTGAAAACATGCACTGTTGGAGAGCCTTGAGGACTGGAATGGGGAACACTGGTCTAATCAACTGTGTATCTAAGCCTAGCATGTGAATTACTGTTGAATAAGGAGCTGATGTATCTAATCTTACCATGTGTCATACTGTCTGTTTAGCAGTGTATCTAAGTCTGTCACCTGGAGTGTATTTGAGTTGTGTATCTAAGCCTATCATGTGTGAGATCATCGACATAACTGATGTATCTAATCTTTATTTGTTCCTACAAATGAATTCATGTATCTCATTTTATTATGTGGGGTGATACCTCCTGAACTGTGTACCTAAACCTATTATGTGTGTTACAAACTGCTGACCATGTTAGCTAAATTGATGTATTTATTCCTACCTTGTGTGATACTGTCCATCATAATTTATATTTTTTATTAACACACTGATGTACCTAATCCATAATTGTATCTAATCCAAACAGCTACGTACCTATTCACTATGCATAGTCAGATTTGTATGTAATCCTCTCAGTTAGGTATATAATGAAGTGCGATACTGTTTATAAATAAACTAATGTACCTAATCCTATTTGATATGTAGCTAACAACAATGTATTATAATGTTTATTAACACACTAATGTATCTAATCTACAAATGTAAAGTATCTATGTTTATAAACTGGTTTTATAAATAAACTGATGTATCTAATCTCGTCAACTGTGTACCCTAGTCTATTATATGTGTTACTTCATATTTAAGCCTATCTGGTGTGATTGTGTTTGGTTCATTAATGTATCTAATCTAACAGTGTGTGATACAGTCTGTTAACGGATTCATGTATCTAATCGTATCTAATATCTATTGAGTTAATTTATCTCAGTATATGCAATGTTATACTGACTGCAGCATTAATACATCTAAGCCTGTCATGTGTTAGACAAGCATCAGTACTATAATCCATTGTCGTAACTAGAGTCCAACGGGCTCTGGTACATGAGCTATATAAAAATATAAATGTCCCTCATCCTGGTATATATGTCTCCCATCCAGAGCCCTGCCTGGTAGATGTGTCTGCCAACCTGGGCCCCTTTCAGATATAAATATCTACCATTCTGGGCCCTTCCTGGTATGTATCACCCTCATCCTTGGCTTTTTCCTGGCATATATACTCTCTAACCTGGCCCACTCGTGGTGTATATATATATATATATATATATATATATATATATATATATACACACACACACACACACACACACACATGTATAGCTCCCATCCTAGGTTCCTTCCTGGTATAAAGGCCCTTTATACTAATGGCCCTTTCCAAGTATCTATGTCCCTCATCCAGAGCCCCCTCCAGGGGTATATATGTCCCACATCCTGGGCCCCTTCAAGGTGTATATATCACCCATTCTGGGACACTTCCAGGTATATATTTTTCCCATTCTAGGCCCCTTCCTGCTATATATGTCCCCATTCCATGGCCCCTTATAGATATATATGTCTCCCATCCTGGGTCCCTTCCTGATATATGTGTCTCTCATCCTTGGCCCCTTCCTGGTATTTATGTCCCCCATCCAGGGCCCCTTGCAGGTAAATATGTCCCTCATTCGGGGCCCCTTTCACGTATATATGCCCTATATCCTTGTGTATTCATCTCCCATCCTGGGCTCCTTTCTCGCATTTATGTCACACATCCTAGGCCTCTTCCAGGCATAAATGGTCCCTCATCTAGGACCCTTGCTGGTATATATTTCCCTCATCCTACTATATATTTCTTCCTTTCTGGGCCCCTTCCCATCCCTATTTCTGGTATATATGTCCTACATCCTCTGCTTCTTCCTGGTATATATGCTCCTTATCCTAGGTCCCCTCTTGGTATTTATGTCTCCCATCCTAGGTCCTTTCTTGATATGTCTACCATACTGAGGCCCTTCCTGTTATATATGTTCCCCCTCCTGGAATATATGTCCTCCATTCTCGGCTTCTTCCTGGTATATATGCCCTTATCCTGGGCCCCCTTCTAGTATATCTGCACGTTCTGTTGCTGATATATGAAGTATTTAAAAATAAACACATTTTAGTCACCTTTTCCGATTCCCATTACGCGAGGCGTCCTTCTCTGTAGCTAGTGCAGAGGCTGGCAGCTGACATTGGCATGACTCCTATGGCGCCACATGACATCACTGCTATATACCTGTAACTGACACATGAATGTCAGCTGCTGGCCTCTGATTGGCCACGTGACACAGAATTAGGATCGCCTTTGATACACGCGTACCTGACCTCCCTCTCTCACTTTGAAATCTGCATGAAAGTAGATTTATTTAGATAGAGGCAACATTTTGTTTTTAATCGATTTCTGCCACAACTGTCTGGAAGTTTTTTGCTGCCTTTTGTACATTTAATTATACAGTCACATCTGCATCAGGAAAAGGCTACAATAAATATTGACATTGATTATATTTGTGAATATTTATTAAAAAAAAATAAGACTCGGTAATTACAACCTGTCAACAGGAAAACGAAAACACAGAGAAAAAGAAAATGTGAACATCAGTCATTCGTGGCGACGCAGGTGAGTGTGTTCTGTACAAATAAACAATCTACAAATATTAAAAGTCATCAGTTCTTTAATTTCATCCATTATTTTCTACATTTTCATATCCGCCTGCAAAAAACTGAGGTGGGGTGATATATTTCAATTAGTGCAAAGATAAAAGAAAAAAGTAAGTAGAGTAAAGCCTCATTCAGTCGTCCATGTTTCATGGATAGTCGGTGGGGCTGTTTGCATGTCTTTTTGTTGACCGTAAAAAAAATAACACCAGCATATTACGAATGCAACAGATCAAATCACCCATACAATCCTATCCATCCGTGAAAATCTCGGAAAGCACAGAGCTGTCTGTTTTTAACATTGGGATGGATAGGAGAAGCTTTATTTTTTTAGAGGGTGGGGTGTGTATTTGAGAAAATCAACAAAGAAGCACTGACGGTAAAAACTGACACTGATCAAACATGGGTAAAAAAGTGATAATCCAAAACACTGATGAATATAGGGCTGGGTTTTTTTTTCACATACGAGATAAAATAATCCTTAGGCTTAGTCCACCCAAATGTCTTTTCAGTTTGTATGATTAATGGATCATACGTAGAGAGCAAATAGACCAATTTTGCTTAAAGGAAATCGTCAGTAGAATTTCACCCCCAAACAATTCATAAGCATATGTAGCTCTTTCAAAGACAAGTCCACTGTCACGGGGTTCTTCTCCCATATCACATAATCAACAGAGCGAGAGATGGCTGTACAATTCAAAGAGCATTTATTCCAAGCAAATCAAATGGTCCATAACATAATCCACAAAACAGAGGGTAAAATTGTCCAGTAGTGCCATAAATGTCCCCGTCTCTCTGAGAAGTCCCAGCTTCTCCCAGAGGATCAATCTTCCTGCTTCACTCTTGAAGTTCTCCAACAGACTGCCTGAATCTCCCTGGTAAGCAAAGAGGTTACAGTAGGTGGACTCTAGGCCCACCTACCCCCACACCCAGGGACGGAAGTGTCTCAAGAGGTTATAACCTTGCATTATAGGGGTTGATTATCTACAGACAAAAGAATGTACACATAAGCAGTACAAATAATGGACAGTGAACCACGCCTAAACATGAACCCACACAAAATGGTACATGACCCACAATATCCCACCATCACATCCACCAATACAGTTCTTTTACATGGCCAGCCTTTTCCTCCATTACTGTAAAATCAGCATTTGAACTGATATTCAAATGAGGCTGAAGGACTATTTGAAAATATGAAGCCTCCGTCACTCCAGCTCAGCCAGGCACCCAGCTTTATTGCCTTCTGCTTGACTTATGTCTGCTTTGCTTGAAGCCACACAGTAAAGTGGCTATTAGTTCAGAAGGAGGAGGTAGCATTTGGTGGGGGATAGACCTGAAGTGAAAGATTTCACCTACCAAAGAAGGAGGCGTCGGTGGTTGGCAGGGGATAGAGCTGGAGTGATGGAGACTTCACCTGCCCAAGAAGGAGGAGGCGGTACTTGGCTGGGGATAGAGCTGGAGTGATGGAGACTTCACCTGCAATGAAGGAAGAGGTGATGCTTGGCATGTGATAGAGCTGGAGTGATCCAGACTTCACCTGCCCAAGAAGGAGGAGGCAGTACTTGGCTGGGGATAGAGCTAGAGTGATCCAGACTTCACCTGCCCAAGAAGGAAGAGGCAGTGCTTGGCTGGGGATAGAGCTAGAGTGATCCACATTTCACCTGCCCAAGAAGGAAGAGGCAGTGCTTGGCAGGGGATAGAGCTGGAGTGATGGAGACTTCACCCACTCACTATGCTGACAAGCACACAGAGCATCACACACAGCCTCCAATTTACAGATGTTGCTGGTGTATACATTTTAGCCCTAATCTGTAGAAAGCCTTAGTATCCTTACTAACCCCTTCCCGACATCTAACATACATGTATAGTACATTATATGGCAAGTGCAGGTGAACAGAACAGACCCCTATAACTGCCTCGATCGGAGCTTGTTCCAATTACTACATTTTAGCCGAGTAGATGGCGCTGTAGGCATCAGTCAACAATAGCAGAATTGCGGGGGTTTCTTCACCACTCTGCCCAATATAATTTTGGACCCATGTTTTAGAATATTATATGGTAAAAGAAATTGCACTATTTTAAATTAGAATTCGTAATGCAAAAAAAAAAGCCAACATATTGCTATGTTGGAAATAAACAATATAAAAAAATTGAGTTTACTGGTGAAAAATGGGGTGTTACGGTCTCCAAGGGATGGCGAGCATCCGGGAATGGACCCACTGGGCCGTATACTAGACTTCCCTGAGGGAGCTAACCAGTAGCAAACCCCAATACAGGGATTGTCTGGCTCATCCACAGGGGCCTAAATGCAAGGCTGCCAGGAACCAGTGGAAGTCGCCTCTTACGGATTGCTAAAGTTGTGACACCCCACGGGACCCAAGATAGGAGCTTCGGTCCATACCTTGCATACCGTCGCTAGGCCATTGGTTTGCAGAGGTCGTGGCCTGGCCCGGTTCCGTGGCTCCGTGGTGCACAGTAAAAGGGCAAGCAAGAATAGTTCCTGGAGAGGATGTCACCGGTTACGGTGGCGACTGGGGTCCCGGCCTCCTCCGCTGTAGACCCTTCCTCCGACCTTTCTTCCTCCAGGAGTGGAACGGATGATGTCAACTACACCACCTGTGGTATGTGGCCAGGGATAAGGCCACCACTGCAGGGTAGCTCGACGGGGAAGATGTTGGGGTGCAGCCCGGATGGTATCACTCCCCAGAGGCAGAACGGCCCCCGGGAGGGAGAACGAAGGAGTGGGAATCGCCAGAGCGCAAGCCGATTACAAACAGAGTCAGAGTCACTCGGTTGCGGGTATCAGATCTTTTACTCACAGGTCTTTGTGTCGCACCCAGGATGCTGGTCCTTTTTGTGATGGGCTCCCGTCAATCCCAGGCAGGGCAGAGGTCAAAGTCTGATAGGGCAGTCTGTGGGGTTCCTCCCTTTGTGCTCTCGTGTGGCGATCCCCTCCTTGTCCCTGGAGCACTTGGGACCTGCTACTCTGCCACCCAAAGCTGTGCTGGTTCAGGGTGGGCAACAAAATCTTCCCCTCATCAACCCTCTTCTCCTCCAGGCCACATGACTATCGGTCCCAGGCTCTCAACTTCTTCCCAGTTGGCCACCTCTCCCATTCCAGGTCCCTGCCGGCTAATGGACCGGGAACCTCCTAACTGGCAGCATCTAGTACCCCCCTGGATCCGCTCTCTCAGCTTAGGGGCCCTCATCCATCCACCAGCCCAGACCTAGGTGAGTGAAGGGTGTATGCACCAGTCTGGACATTGTTGTTCTTCTGCTCTACCTCCGCGAGGGAGTTCCCTCAGGGAGCTGCTCAGTGTGTCCATTCGGTCTAGTCTCTCAAGCCACTCTGAGGTAAAGTGAAACTAAACTGTCTGTCTTGTAACTCACTCCTGCTCATGCCCCCACCTGAGGAATGTTCCAGCCCATTGATATGGTCACTGGGAATTCCCCCTGTCTCTGTGTGAGGCACCTGCTGTCTGTGTTTGCAAGGCTGTATGATGCAAAATGAAACTTACTAGACTTTAATCTCCTCCTGCCCAGGATGGACGGACATTATAAAATATGTAAAATACAATATCCTATAGCGACCAGACTCAGGGGCGCTGCAAAGTCTCTTAGCTTCCAGTGCTGCTGTGCTCAGATGCGGCAGCATGGAGATGGTGGCTCAGGCGTGGCAACATGGAGGTAGAAACTCAGATGTGGCGTCATGGAGATGGTGGCTTAGACACTGCAGCACAGAGATGATGGCTCAGATGTGGCAGCATGGAGATGGTGGCTCAAATGTGCAGAGATGGTGGTAGAGAGCAGGCTCTAGGACAAGTCACAGGTAAGCAACACGGAGCTGGAAATAGGACAAGGCAAGCAGTACTAGACAAAGTAGCATAATGGGAGCTGAGAACTAGCAACGCACTACCTAGTAGACAACGTTGCTCAGGCACCTTCTGTAAGGGGTGGCAGTCTTAAATACCTTAAGGTAAAAGGTGATCTTCTGGGATCACTTCCAGGTAATGGGACGCTGGCCCTTTAAGAAAGATGTTTTGGCCATGTATCCACACTATGGGTACTCACAGAAGGGATGCACATGTCCTGGAAGCAGGAGGAAGTCAGGGCAGACACCAGGACAGGAAAGGAAAGTGTGGAAACACCGAGGCCTGTAAGTGTCGTGGGCGGAGGGGACGCGCTCGCCACGCTCGGGTCCGGGGCTTCTGCTGCTGGTGCTTGGTGGCTTGAGCGGTGGACCGGACCCGGGGACTCGAGCAGCGCTCCTCACCCGTGAGTGAAAAGGGAGTGGTTTGGTTAGGGAGATTGTTCGTGATGCCACCCACGGGTCGTGGTGATGATGGCACCACCGCTGCTGGTAACGGGGATCCCGGGAGAGATGGTAGGGTGCAGCTGAGATGTTGTCCCCTCCGTGGGCAGGGGTTGGTGATCCCGGGGCCCAATGGTGTAATGGGGAGGCCGGATGGCTCGGGTGCAGGGACTGCGCGGTGCGGTGCCGGACGGCACTGGTATACTCACTCAGACAATCACTGACAAAGTCTCTGGTAAACCAAAATGGCCGGATGGACGGGTCCTGCAGCCGGCTGCAGTGTTTTTCCCCTGACTCCGGGTTGGTATTGTGAGTCCTTTCCTGCACCTTCTTGTACGCGCCTCCTGTGCTCCGGTTTCCAACTGGCTCCCCGGTTCGGTACCGGACGGGCCACCACCCTGTCCCGGCTACCTACGGTTCCACCAAGACTGTCTTCCCGGCTCCTGCAGACGACCACTACCGTCTGCCTGAGTGACTACACGAGGGCCCTAGGCTCCAACCTAGGCCCCAGTCTGCGTCTGCCTCTCTGCACACCTCCTCTCTCTTCCTCTGCCTGGACTTGTCTGCACTTGTTTTCTGCCTCAGGCCAGCTAGACTCCTCGGTGGGCGTGCCCATCTGCCTGACTCCGCCCACCTGGTGTGTTTGTCTGAACCTGAGGGAAGAAATCAGGTCTCACTGGGAATGACTGCTGTGAACTGCTGGGGGTGGGGATGTGTGTGTATTGTGACCCCTGGCTAGTCCAGGGCATCACATTCCCCCTTGGTGAAATGCAGACCGTCCACGGGCTGCCCGTCCATCACCGGTTTTATTTTTCAAACTGCAACATATAAATTAACATACAAAACATCCAACATAAGCATGTTTAGAAATCTTCCCTTACCGGGAGGCACATTACTTCAACTGTAAACTGTTCTGCCACTCCCCCCACCTGCTGTGCAGATGGCCTCCTCCGGGAACTTGAGGACGTTCAACAGGGGTGACAGTCCATAAAACAGTCAACTTTTAACTTGCAGGTAGCCGTCCCTGTTACGCTACCACTGCTGCTGCTGCCACTCCCAGTACGGGGCAGAGGTCTCGTGCTCTGCCTCCTGCTCAGGAGCCAGGCCCACTCAGATGCCCTCGGCGCCGGCTACAACCGGCCTCGCTAACTGCCGAGGGCCCCATCACTCAGTGGCCTGCTCCTCCTCCCTGCAGGTGCACTCCGGCTGCTCCACAGCCGGGACGGAGTACCTGGGAGCAGCTGGCGCCGCATCTGGGGCAGACTTCCAGTCGGGTGTCGCCTCTGCTGTGGTCGGGCGGACTGCCGGGGCCGACGTCATCACCGTTGCGGCCGGGCGGACTGCCGGAGCCGGCGGCATTACCATTGCGGCCGGGCAGACTGCCAGGGCCGGCGTCATCACCATTGCGACTGGGCTGACTTCCGGAGCCGACGTCATCACCGTTGCGGCCGGGCGGACTGCCAGAGCCAGGTGAGATGTCATCGGGGTTGCGGCTACTGCTTCCTGGAACCAGACGGGTGCAGAGTCCTGGCGTCCCTGCTCTTTATACCCTCGGTTACATGAGGCAGGCCTTCACGCGCCCCCCTTGGTTCTTTCTAGCACTTCCTCTTTGGGGTCGGGGCTTCACTTTCGCGCCTTCCCTGCTCTAGGAAGACGCTCGAGCGGGAAATGTTCGCGCCAAAAGATGGCGGGACTTCAAACTTTTCGGCCGGACGCCGCCGGCGGGAACTGCAAGGCGCACTTCTACCTGTAGGTAGACTGGTTCTATCCTGTTCATGATGCCAAGTTGTCGCGGGTGGAGGGGACGCGCTCGCCATGCTCGGGTCCGGGGCTTCTGCTGCTGCTGCTCGGTGGCTCGAGCGGTGGACCGGACCCGGGGACTCGAGCAGCGCTCCTCACCCATGAGTGAAAAGGGGGTGGTTTGGTTAGGGAGATTGTTCGTGACGCCACCCACGGTTCATGGTGATGATGGCATTACTGCTGCTGGTAACGGGGATCCCGGGAGAGATGGTAGGGTGCAGCTGAGATGTTGTCCCCTCCGTGGGCAGGGGTGTAGATCCCGGGGCCCGATGGTGTAACTGGGAGGCCGGATGGCTGGGGTGCAGGGACTGCACGGCGCGGTGCCGGACAGCACTGGTGTACTCACTCAGACAATCACTGACAAAGTCTCTGGTAAACCAAAATGGCCAGATGGACGGGTCCCGCAGCCGGCTGCAGTGTTTTTCCCCTGACCCCGGGTTGGTATTGTGAGTCCTTTCCTGCACCTTCTTATACGCTCCTCCTGTGCTCCGGTTTCCAGTTGGCTCCCCGGTTCGGTACCGGACGGGCCACCACCCTGTCCCGGCTACCTACGGTTCCACCAAGACTGTCTTCCCGGCTCCTGCAGACGGCCACTACCGTCTGCCTGACTGGCTACACGAGGGCCCTAGGCTCCAACCTAGGCCCCAGTCTGCGTCTGCCTCTCTGCACACCTCCTCTCTCTTCCTCTGCCTGGACTTGTCTGCACTTGTTTTCTGCCTCAGGCCAGCTAGACTCCTCGGTGGGCGTGCCCATCTGCCTGACTCCGCCCACCTGGTGTGTCTGTCTGAACCTGAGGGAAGAAATCAGTTCTCACAGGGAATGACTGCTGTGAACTGCTGGGGGTGGGGGTTGTGTGTGTGTGTTGTTACCTGTGACCCCTGTCTAGTCCAGGGCGTCACAGAAGCAGGGGTGTGTGGAGGTGCCATTTGGGGACCAGGACCGGGCGCTACAAGGAGGTGTATGTTACAGTTCCTAATCATGCCATAAAACCTTTGAAAAATCTGTCTTCCATTATTTTTTGGCCCAGTTTTGACATTTTAACTGATGTGTCTTGTTCAGTGGTGGACAGGATGAAGCCTTCCCTATCTTGGCCATGTCTCTGTATCTCTAATTTCTGGAAATGTGCATTTTCTTTCTATAACTGTGCTGTGTGGGCGAATCTTTCTAATGTTCCTTCCCCTCCCCTCTCAAATCATAGAGCCACGCATAGAGGCTGTGGGAAAACAGCAGCATTATTCCCCTTGCTCTATTGCACTACACTTTTACTTTTTTTCAATCATAGAATGATTGAATACAGAATGCTGGAAAGTCGTATTATTCCTAATAATCTATATTTCAGTTTTTCATGTGCTACAAAAAAAATAGTTAATAAAAATGGCCCCTTCTATTTTTTTTAAATCCATAAAAAGGAAAGTTTGTGGATAAGATTGTGATTCTGTTTAGTAGAGAAACAGTGGGTGATACTTGGCAAAAATAGATGTAATTACAATATTAATGGATGTTATTTATATTGCGCAAATGAATTAAAGGATTTGCAGTAACTGAAACCTGATAATTGAAGAAATCACAGATGAATCATGAGTCTGTAAGGATTTATGTGCATTTTTTATGGTCATAAATAGAAACTCAATTGACACTGAGGGAGACAATGTCATTTAAAGAACTTAAGGAACCCTACAGGCAAAGCTGTTGTGCCCAGCCCAGTGTCTGATTGTGACAAGAAGGCAAAAAAAAGAGAATCTATTGGTGCCATACAACGTCCCCCTAGGTCCTACACTAGGCAGAACACAGTATATATCTTGGTTTCAAACCTAAACCCATTATTGTGTCAAGTATCCCAGATAGTTAACCTAATCCTTTTGTAACACTAAAGCTGGTGTCACACACAGCGACAACGACAACGACGTCGCTGCTACGTCACCATTTCCTGTGACGTTGCAGCGACGTCCCGTCGCTGTCGCTGTGTGTGACATCCAGCAACGAGCTGGCCCCTGCTGTGAGGTCGCCGGTCGTTGCTGAATGTCCAGCTTCATTTTTTCGTCGTCGCTCTCCCGCTGTGAAGCACACATCGCTGTGTGTGACAGCGAGAGAGCGACGAAATGAAGCGAGCAGGAGCCGGCGTCTGGCAGCTGCGGTAAGCTGTAACCAGCGTAAACATCGGGTAACCAAGGGAAGACCTTTCCCTGGTTACCCGATATTTACCTTCGTTACCAGCCTCCGCCCTTGCTGCCAGCGCCGGCTCCTGCTCTGTGCACATGTGGCTGCAGTACACATCGAGTAATTAACCCTATGTGTACTGTAGCAAGGAGAGCAAGGAGCCAGCGCTAAGCAGTGCGTGCGGCTCCCTGCTCTCTGCATTGTGACATGTAGCTGCAGTACACATCGGGTTAATTAACCCGATGTGTACTGTACCTAGGAGAGCAAGGAGCCAGCGCTAAGCGCGGCTCCCTGCTCTCTGCACATGTAGCACAGCAACGTTATGATCGCTGCTGTGTCGCTGTGTTTGAAAGCTAAGCAGCGATCATAACAGCGACTTACAAGGTCGCTGTTACGTCACAGAAAATGGTGACGAAACAGCGACGTCGTTGTCGCTGTCGCTTAGTGTGAACCCAGCTTAAGTCCATGCAAACCTTTCTCTCCCTCCCTGCAGGGACGCATTGCCACTCACCGCCGTGACTGGCTCCCTTCACGGTGCCTGGAGTCCTTCCACTCTTCCACATGGGTGCTTTCTCCTTCCCTCTCCCGGAGTCTGAGCGCTCATAACAGGTCCTCAAGGAGTGCTCCTAGGGTGTGCGCATGCGCCGCTACCCTTCTCTTACAGGGCCAGCACGCCACTCCTAGGAAGTGCCTCTCAACCTATCGCTGAGAGGCCCTGGGTTCCACTAGGGGAGTTTCCTGTTCAACACCCTCAGTTCAGTTAGTCAGTTATTCTCTGTCTAGTTAGTTGTCAGGTTATCCCTCCATCCTGTCCTCACCTGTACCTGGTTCCAGCCCATCCTACCCTTTTGGCATCTGGTTCTAGTCCTGTTCCTGCCTGTACCTGGTCCCAGTCTGTTCTGTCTAGTTGGTACTATTGACTGTGTTGTCCATCCTGCCTTGCTATTGACCCTGCCAGTCCGTCCTGCTCTGTTGGTGCTGAAGACTCTGCCTGTCCATCCTGGCCATACCATCTACCTTGCTAGTGACTCTGCCTGTCCATCCTGTGCTGTTGGTGCTAGAGACTCTACCTGTCTATCCTGGCCATTCCATCTGCAATGCTGGTGTCTCTGCCTGCCCGTCCCACCTGTGCTGTCTGCCTCAAGCTACCCTGGTGGTCCCTGTCTACATGTCTACACTTGAGACTCTCTCCTGTCTGCTCCTGTGTCTGCCCCTGCTCTGAAGGTCAGCTGCCACAGTCCCGGACTTTACCCCATGAAAGCGTAGGCCTGGGATTTCCCTGTGGTTCAGTCGGTCCACTTTTGCTCTCCGCAGTGCCATCTCTAGTGGGAAGCGTTACACCGGTCATTTAAGGAGATATTTTAGCATAAGCCATCAAGTATAAAGGCCGCTTTACACACAACGACATCGCTAACGAGATGTCTTTGGGGTCATGGAATACTTGACGCGCATGCGACGTCGTTGCCTGTGAAACGCAGGAACGACCGTTAATGATCAAAATTACTTACCTCATCGTTCATTGTTGATGCATCGTTCTAATCCCAAATATCGTTGCTGTTGCAGGTACGATGTTGTTTGTCCTTCCTGCGGCAGCACACATCGCTATGTGTGACAACGCAGGAATGAGGAACTACATCAAAACTGCGACCGCTCGCAATGCGGAAGGAAGGAGGTGGGCGGGATGTTATGGACGCTCATCTCCGCCCCTCTGCTTCTATTGGGTGGCCGCTTAGTGACGGCTCTGTAACGCCGAACGAACCGCCCCCTTAGGAAGGAGGCGGTTTGCCAGACACAGCGGCGTCACTAGGCAGATAAGTATATGTGACAGGGACTAACGATGTTGTGCACCATGGGCAGCGATTTGCCCATGATGCACAATTGACGGGGGCGGGTACGTTCGCTAGCGATATCGATACCGATATCGCAGCGTGTAAAGCCCGCTTTAGTGTATGCCACATGAGGTTTGCAGCACATGTTCAGAAAGAGCAGAAGCAGCAGGCAGAAACAGTACTGAGCAGTGTAGCTGTGAATCCAGGACTGGAGTGACGTAAACACTAAATAGAATGTAACATCATGGATTATCTTGTGTGCGTGTCTGTTTTTATCTTTTTCATTATGCTTCTGTGTTCATGCAATCTGCTCCTTCCTCTTCTGAACTCCTTAGACATCAAAAGTCAGCTGTAATCTGATTTTTCAGTGTGTGGATAGTCCCTTTTGACATGACCAGGAAAGATACTAAATGTGTTTCAGCGTGAATTTAGGTGCTGGAGGCCAGGATAAGAAGTTGCTCAAAATTGGAATCAAAAGCAGCTATGAAAGAGGATGAATAGTTTCTTATATTCACCTTCTTTATTAATTTCCATGAAGTTTTTTTAAAACGACAGTGCCCGATTACGCGGAATGTGAAACTATTACATGAAGGTGATTGCATCAACACTGACAATGTTCCTGTGTGATGATGTAAAGTTGTGTACCCCTCAGGACGACATTATACAGTTAGGTCCAGAAATATTTGGACAGTGACACAAGTTTTGTTATTTTAGCTGTTTGCAAAAACATGTTCAGAAATACAATTATATATATAATATGGGCTGAAAGTGCACACTCCCAGCTGCAATATGAGAGTTTTCACATCCAAATCGGAGAAAGGGTTTAGGAATCATCGCTCTGTAATGCATAGCCTCCTCTTTTTCAAGGGACCAAAAGTAATTGGACAAGGGACTCTAAGGGCTGCAATTAACTCTGAAGGCGTCTCCCTCGTTAACCTGTAATCAATGAAGTAGTTAAAAGGTCTGGGGTTGATTACAGGTGTGTGGTTTTGCATTTGGAAGCTGTTGCTGTGACCAGACAACATGCGGTCTAAGGAACTCTCAATTGAGGTGAAGCAGAACATCCTGAGGCTGAAAAAAAAGAAAAAATCCATCAGAGAGATAGCAGACATGCTTGGAGTAGCAAATCAACAGTCGGGTACATTCTGAGAAAAAAGCAATTGACTGGTGAGCTTGGGAACTCAAAAAGGCCTGGGCGTCCACGGATGACAACAGTGGTGGATGATCGCCGCATACTTTCTTTGGTGAAGAAGAACCCATTCACAACATCAACTGAAGTCCAGAACACTCTCAGTGAAGTAGGTGTATCTGTCTCTAAGTCAACAGTAAAGAGAAGACTCCATGAAAGTAAATACAAAGGGTTCACATCTAGATGCAAACCATTCATCAATTCCAAAAATAGACAGGCCAGAGTTAAATTTGCTGAAAAACACCTCATGAAGCCAGCTCAGTTCTGGAAAAGTATTCTATGGACAGATGAGACCAAGATCAACCTGTACCAGAATGATGGGAAGAAAAAAGTTTGGAGAAGAAAGGGAACGGCACATGATCCAAGGCATACCACATCCTCTGTAAAACATGGTGGAGGCAACGTGATGGCATAGACATGCATGGCTTTCAATGGCACTGGGTCACTTGTGTTTATTGATGACATAACAGCAGACAAGAGTAGCCGGATGAATTCTGAAGTGTACCGGGATATACTTTCAGCCCAGATTCAGCCAAATGCCGCAAAGTTGATCGGACGGCGCTTCATAGTACAGATGGACAATGACCCCAAGCATACAGCCAAAGCTACCCAGGAGTTCATGAGTGAAAAAAAAGTGGAACATTCTGCAATGGCCAAGTCAATCACCAGATCTTAACCCAATTGAGCATGCATTTCACTTGCTCAAATCCAGACTTAAGACGGAAAGACCCACAAACAAGCAAGACCTGAAGGCTGCGGCTGTAAAGGCCTGGCAAAGCATTAAGAAGGAGGAAACCCAGCGTTTGGTGATGTCCATGTGTTCCAGACTTAAGGCAGTGATTGCCTCCAAAGGATTCGCAACAAAATATTGAAAATAAAAATATTTTGTTTGGGTTTGGTTTATTTGTCCAATTTCTTTTGACCTCCTAAAATGTGGAGTGTTTGTAAAGAAATGTGTACAATTCCTACAATTTCTATCAGATATTTTTGTTCAAACCTTCAAATTAAACGTTACAATCTGCACTTGAATTCTGTTGTAGAGGTTTCATTTCAAATCCAATGTGGTGGCATGCAGAGCCCAACTCACGAAAATTGTGTCACTGTCCAAATATTTCTGGACCTAACTGTATTTCACAGTATTGGCTTAGTATTTTTTTTAATGTAGGTTCAAGCACTTTGGCCATAGGGAAGTATTGCCCTTGGGTTGAGTATGATCTTGCTTGATGGCCATCACTTTAGCAGACACCCTTAGTTTCCTGTGCAGCCTTATCTGCTAGTAGAGTTATGGCTGGGACCGCACACATGGAAAATTAAAGGCGCAGTGCTCACCTGGCCGAGTCACAGCTAGCAGACACAGCTGTACAGTGCACTGTGCATGGCCATGTCTAAAGTGACAGCCATCAAGTAGTGCCGCCTGCACAGCCACATGCCCACTAGAGAGGAGTTGGATGGAGGCAAGTGGGGGAGATGAATGAGGCTGTTGCCGACTTCCCCATATTAAAAATATCTCTAATGTGTCTGTGTGTATATGTACTAATGCTTCAATGCTCATAACTTGATTTGAGCTGGTCCAACTCTAGGTCGGACTCAATGTGAGTAACAAACATTATGAAAAGTCAATGATTGGCCTGTTCAGGTCTCTGCCCACACAGAGTCAGTCATAAGAAGAGCATTTCCGGCGACAAGGAGGACAGGTTTTTTTTTTTTGGTCATACTACGTCCAAGAATAATCTCTTAGCCCCCGGGTGAGCCATTCTGAAACTGTGGTGGCAGCACACATCAGGCACTGAAGTAAGCCTGTGCATTGTGGTCATTCTTTCATGGTCAAAATATCCACGCACCCGCAATACTGGGCCAAGTACCCGAGCATTTCAAAGCTCGATCGAGTAACGAGCAGTGCTGAGCACGCTCGCTCATCACTAATATGTATGTGTGCCTGTATGTGTACATATCTGTGTATACATGTTTGTGTATGTACTTGTCTGCTTGTGCATGAGGCTCACTGAGACTCTTTCGCCCGGGACCAACAAAATCCTATACCTGGCCCTGTATACAGTGACATGCAGCAATTGATTAGTGCTACTCAAAATGGCAGAATAAAGAGGATCAAAGATATAGCCATCATAGAGCATGTAAACATATAATAGAGAATCAAATTGCTGTTTTGTTTATACAAATCACTAAAAGCCCCAAACTGTGGGCCACAGTAGATGGGCACCACACACATGCTATCATTTTGAGACAAGTTCATCGGAGGAATAAAGGAACATTGTATAAGCACAGCAAGAAAGTGCGGAGCGTGTGGAGGAAAGACTAAAACAAGTAGGCAAGGTGTCATCCTGCTTTTGCTAAAGATCAAAGCAGAGAGAAGACTACCACATCGATCAGTTTCCTTCATTGTGCTGTTTGAGGAACTTAAAAGAATTGAACCTTATTGTACAAACATATTTAGCCATCTTACTAAAGTTATCCTGTTTAATATTTGTCTTGCAAATTCTGTGAGGAGAACATCTCGTGCTTGGGATATTAAGGTCACTGGGGGAGGAATACATAGCCGGTGTAATGATGGTGGGTGTGGACCCACTGCACTACTGGCTGGGCTTACCCTAGAGGAGTTTGATTAAGTGACTACCTGCTTTTCATGAGGATGATGATGATGATGATACTCTTGGACCATTAGGGTAGTCATCAGGTTCCACTCCAGGGCAGTCCCCTGACCTTCAGCAGCTCATAAACAGTTCAGGGCTGGAATACAAAGCACAAAGATAGAAGACTGAGATGTGGTCAGCCTCATGTAGCGGATATGTCCTGTGGAGCCGCACGGAGCACAGTGAATGCCCTTCCAGGAACAAATAGTGAAGCAATTTCAAAATTTCCAGCAAATCCAAGTTGACAAAAAAAAAGTTTCTCAGAAAAAATTCAAAATTTTATTTGTTAATTTGATTAAAAAAACACTACATTTGTGTGGCTGATAGAAAACTAACTGGATGTCACAGACTACGTGTTTCAGCGATATGCTACGCCTTCATCATGATCTGTACAGTGAACTGTACAGAGAGACACTGGTGTACTGGGCAGAATAACACAAGTTCATTGCACAAAACAACTCCTGTACTCAGCGGACAGACACATGTGAACTGTGCACAGAAAGCCTCTGCAAGGGGTGGACGGACCCCTGGTGTGGAGAAGACGTTTTTCCCCCCCTGAAGACGCCACAGGAGTATGGTGGCACATTGTACCATGTTATGTGTTATGTACGGTTCTTCCCCCCTAGGTGCCAGTGTAGTGAGTGGTTCCCCTGGTAACAGTGACAGGAAAGGAAGGGGCAGGGCAGCCTAGGAGGGAAGAGAAGGGGGGTCTGCTGGAGTGAGGGGAGCGGAGGAGAAGTGCCGGGGCAGAGTGCAGGAGTGGGTGCTGTGGCCGTGGAGCGAAGAAGTTGGAGCTAATCCGGAGCCGGTAGTGAGTACTGGAGCAGTCCTCTAGTTCAATACAAATCCCTGGGAAAGGGCTGGACTAAAATCGGGATAGGAGTACCACTGCTAGGGGGATAACAATTGGCCCCTGCAGGCAAAGGAAAGTGCCCGTAGAGAAAAGGAAACCGCTTTTGTAGAAAAGGACCTGTAACTTGTAACGCACTAAAGTAAACCTGCTGCAAACAAAAAGATGGAAGCTTTGTTTAATAAATCGGTGTTTGGTTTATCTGCTGCCTGCAATTGTCTCTTTCCTGAAAGTGAAGAAGCAGCTGGAGAGCACAGAAAGAACGCTGTCATGAATGGGCCCCATGCATCCACACTCTGCCCCAATAACACACCTGTTTTGCAAGTAACGGCCGGGCCGGGGTTCAGCCTGCGGCCCACAAGGCGAGGGGACCCGACTACACCCCCTGAGGCGCCCCCTGCCCCCGTTATACCTCCTGTACATAAAGACACCCGCAGACTTTGCGAAAAGACACTTGTAAACTAACTACAACTGTTTACTGCAAATGAAAACATTTGCACATTGCCCAAAAAGTCAATCGAACATTACAGATTGAGACATGTAAACTATACACAAAGACACTAGTGAATTGCACAGAAAGATGTCTGTAGATTTTTCAGAAAGACACTTGTACACTGCACAGAAAGACAACTATACACTATAGAGAAAGACAACTAAGCACTACAGAGAAAGACAACTATAAAGACAACTATACACAACAGAGAAAGACAACTATACACTACAGAGAAAGACAACTATACACTACAGAGAAAGACAACTATACACTACAGAGAAAGACAACTATACACTACAGAGAAAGACAACTATACACTACAGAGAAAGACAACTATACACTACAGAGAAAGACAACTATACACAACAGAGAAAGACAACTATAAAGACAACTATACACTACAGAGAAAGACAACTATACACTACAGAGAAAGACAACTATACACTACAGAGAAAGACAACTATAAAGACAACTATACACAACAGAGAAAGACAACTATACACTACAGAGAAAGACAACTATAAAGACAACTATACACAACAGAGAAAGACAACTATACACTACAGAGAAAGACAACTATACACTACAGAGAAAGACAACTATACACTACAGAGAAAGACAACTATACACAACAGAGAAAGACAACTATACACTGCACAGAAAGACAATTATACACTACAGAGAAAGACAACTATAAAGACAACTATACACAACAGAGAAAGACAACTATACACTACAGAGAAAGACAACTATACACTACAGAGAAAGACAACTATACACTACAGGGAAAGACAACTATACACTACAGAGAAAGACAACTATACACTACAGAGAAAGACAACTATACACTACAGAGAAAGACAACTATAAAGACAACTATACACAACAGAGAAAGACAACTATACACTACAGAGAAAGACAACTATACACTACAGAGAAAGACAACTATACACTACAGAGAAAGACAACTATACACTACAGAGAAAAACAACTATACACAACAGAGAAGGACAACTATACACTGCACAGAAAGACAATTATACACTACAGAGAAAGACAACTATAAAGACAACTATACACAACAGAGAAAGACAACTATACACTACAGAGAAAGACAACTATACACTACAGAGAAAGACAACTATACACTACAGGGAAAGACAACTATACACTACAGAGAAAGACAACTATACACTACAGAGAAAGACAACTATACACTACAGAGAAAGACAACTATACACTATAGAGAAAGACAACTATAAAGACAACTATACACTACAGAGAAAGACAACTATACACTATAGAGAAAGACAACTATACACTACAGAGAAAGACAACTATAAAGACAACTATACACTACAGAGAAAGACAACTATACACTATAGAGAAAGACAACTATACACTACAGAGAAAGACAACTATACACTACAGAGAAAGACAACTATACACTATAGAGAAAGACACCTATACACTACAGAGAAAGACAACTATAAAGACAACTAAACACTACAGAGAAAGACAACTATACACTATAGAGAAAGACAACTATACACTACAGAGAAAGACAACTATACACTACAGAGAAAGACACCTATACACTACAGAGAAAGACAACTATAAAGACAACTAAACACTACAGAGAAAGACAACTATACACTATAGAGAAAGACAACTATACACTACAGAGAAAGACAACTATACACTACAGAGAAAGACAACTATACACTATAGAGAAAGACAACTATACACTACAGAGAAAGACAACTATACACTACAGAGAAAGACAACTATACACTATAGAGAAAGACAATTAAACACTACAGAGAAAGACAACTATACACTACAGAGAAAGACAACTATAAAGACAACTAAACACTACAGAGAAAGACAACTATACACTACAGAGAAAGACAACTATACACTATAGAGAAAAACAACTATACACTACAGAGAAAGACAACTATAAAGACAACTATACACTACAGAGAAAGACAACTAAACACTACAGAGAAAGACAACTATACACTACAGAGAAAGACAACTATACACTACAGAGAAAGACAACTATAAAGACAACTAAACACTACAGAGAAAGACAACTATACACTACAGAGAAAGACAACTATACACTACAGAGAAAGACAACTATATACTACAGAGAAAGACAACTATACACTACAGAGAAAGACAACTATACACTACAGAGAAAGACAACTAAACACTACAGAGAAAGACAACTATACACTACAGAGAAAGACAACTATACACTAAAGAGAAAGACAACTATACACTACAGAGAAAGACAACTATACACTACAGAGAAAGACAACTAAACACTACAGAGAAAGACAACTATACACTACAGAGAAAGACAACTATACACTACAGAGAAAGACAACTATACACTACAGAGAAAGACAACTATACACTACAGAGAAAGACAACTAAACACTACAGAGAAAGACAACTATACACTACAGAGAAAGACAACTATACACTAAAGAGAAAGACAACTATAAAGACAACTAAACACTACAGAGAAAGACAACTATACACTACAGAGAAAGACAACTATACACTACAGAGAAAGACAACTATATACTACAGAGAAAGACAACTATACACTATAGAGAAAAACAACTATACACTACAGAGAAAGACAACTATAAAGACAACTATACACTACAGAGAAAGACAACTATACACTACAGAGAAAGACAACTATACACTAAAGAGAAAGACTACTATAAAGACAACTAAACACTACAGAGAAAGACAACTATACACTACAGAGAAAGACAACTATACACTACAGAGAAAGACAACTATACACTACAGAGAAAGACAACTATACACTACAGAGAAAGACAACTATAAAGACAACTAAACACTACAGAGAAAGACAACTATACACTACAGAGAAAGACAACTATACACTACAGAGAAAGACAACTATACACTACAGAGAAAGACAACTATACACTACAGAGAAAGACAACTATAAAGACAACTAAACACTACAGAGAAAGACAACTATACACTACAGAGAAAGACAACTATACACTACAGAGAAAGACAACTATAAAGACAACTATACACTACAGAGAAAGACAACTATACACTACAGAGAAAGACACCTATACACTACAGAGAAAGACAACTATAAAGACAACTAAACACTACAGAGAAAGACAACTATACACTACAGAGAAAGACAACTATACACTACAGAGAAAGACAACTATAAAGACAACTATACACTACAGAGAAAGACAACTATACACTACAGAGAAAGACAACTATACACTACAGAGAAAGACAACTATACACCATAGAGAAAAACAACTATACACTACAGAGAAAGACAACTATAAAGACAACTATACACTACAGAGAAAGACAACTAAACACTACAGAGAAAGACAACTATACACTAAAGAGAAAGACAACTATAAAGACAACTAAACACTACAGAGAAAGACAACTATACACTACAGAGAAAGACAACTATAAAGACAACTATACACTACAGAGAAAGACAACTATACTGTTACGGTTGCTGCGAGCACTGGAGACTATGTCCAGATTTTTTGCTACTGCACATGTGCGAGCGCTGGAGACTAAGGGGCACTTTGCACACTGCGACATCGCAGGTGCGATGTCGGTGGGGTCAAATTGAAAATGACGCACTTCCGGCATCGCATGCGACATCGCAGTGTGTAAAGGCTGGATGATACGATTAACGAGCGCAAAAGCGTCGTAATCGTATCATCGGTGCAGCGTCGGCGTAATCCATGATTACGCTGATGCGACGGTCCGATGTTGTTCCTCGCTCCTGCGGCAGCACACATCGCTGTGTTTGAAGTCGCAGGAGCGAGGAACGTCTCCTACCGGCCTCACTGCGGCTTCCGTAGGATATGCGGAAGGAAGGAGGTGGGCAGGATGTTTACATCCTGCTCATCTCCGCCCCTCCGCTCTGATTGGCTGCCTGCCGTGTGACGTCGCAGTGACGCCGCACGACCCGCACCCTTAACAAGGAGGCGGGTCGCCGGCCACAGGGACGTCGCACGGCAGGTGAGTGTGTGTGTGAAGCTGGCATAGCGATAACTTTCGCTACGCCAGCTATCACCACATATCGCTGCTGCGACGGGGGCGGGCACTATCGCACTCGGCATCGCAGCATCGGGCTGCGATGTCGTAGTGTGCAAAGCCCGCCTAAGTCCAGATTTCTTGCTACTGCACATGTGCGAGCGCTGGAGACTAAGTCCAGATTTCTTGCTACTGCACATGTGCGAGCGCCGGAGACTAAGTCCTATCTTGGAGCCATTGCACATGTGCGGGTGACATCATCGCTGACACGAGGTCACATGTCTCTGACACCTTTTATGCCGATTGGTCGCTGGTCATGTGCTTGTGATGCCTTGCTCGGTGATAGGCCAGCATGACGTCACTCCTGTCGTTCTGGCTGCGGATTGGCTCTGGTGTCCTCCATCTTGGATGAGGCACAGAGTCTATATAAGACCCTGACACACTCCGCATGGCGCTCAGTCCTCTTGGTTCATGCATAAGAGTAGACGCTCTGTGCAAGTTCCTCTAGGCATTCCTCTGTCCATGCTAGGTGAGCGCTACCGGCAGGGTAGCGTTCTTATACCTTACAGCTTCGGCTGCTGTCCGTATCCTTACCTCTTAGGGGAGCGGACATAGGCAGGTGCCTGAGGCACATGGTCTGGCTGGGCCTTGTGGTTCGACTCGTAGGTGGACGTTGCTGCTAGGGTAACGTTCCTTATACTGCGTCTGGCAGTTGTTCGTATCCTCGCACACTAGGGGAGCGAACAGAGGTAGGAGCTTTGTGCGGCTTACGCTGCTGTTCGTCTCTTTTGCACCACTAGAAGAGCGGACCTAGGCAGGTGCCATATCTAGTGGTTCGTGTCCTCGCACACTAGTGGAGCGAACGCAGGTAGGAGCTTTGTGCGGCTTACGCTGCTGTTCGTCTCTTTTGCACCACTAGAAGAGCGAACCTAGGTAGGTGCCATTTCGCACACATTGCCTTTGTCTCTGTGATTATTAACAGAGATCATTCCACACACCCTCCAAGTAAGGGAGGAATTGCTTTACTTACTTATTATATCCTTCTGTGAGTTAACAGAGGTATTGCACTCTGCCATAGTCTGCAGCAGAGTCTTTGCACGGTGGACCCTGACTGTCTGATACTCCTTTAAGTTATTATCAGACAGTCCCCCGTAACATTAGGACTGAGCCAAGGGTCTGGCAGTTATGGCAGAATATCAGCAGTTACACCGTTACATACAAGTACTTGAGTCACGGCTCAAGAGTATAGAGACCTCAGACCATGGTGACATCTGCACATGATCCTCGACTTGCTCTGCCAAACAGATATTCTGGCGATGCCAGATCATGTCGTGGTTTCATTAGTCAGTGTCAGATACACCTAGAGGTCAACTCTTCTCGCTTCTCTACGGAGAGGTCCAGAGTAGGCTTTATCATCTCCTTACTTCAGGACAAAGCCTTAGAATGGGCGACTCCCCTATGGGAGCGCTCTGATGTGGTTACTCTGAGACATCAAGACTTTCTTGATGCTCTTAAGGTGGTATTCATGGGTCCGCAGGTTACCCATGATGCGGCCCTGAGACTGTTAGATCTATCTCAGGGTTCGTTATCCACTAGTTCTTATGCCATTGCTTTTAGAACTCTGGTGGCAGAACTAGATTGGCCAGAGAAGGTGTCGATTCCTATCTTCTGGAGAGGGTTGGCAGGCTATGTCAAGGATGCTCTTGCTACTCGTGAGGTCCCTGCTTCTCTGGAAGACTTGATCACAGTAGCAACGAGGATCGATGTACGCCATAAGGAACGTAGACTCGAGGTCTCTTCCTCACGCCCTAAGCATCAGGCTATTCCAGTTGTTGAGGGTCCACTACCATCTTCCTCAGCATCTGAAACATCTCCCACTCCTATGGAGTTAGGTCATACGTCTTCCAGACTACGCAAGTCTGGTCCTCCTATATGTTACGTATGTCGTCAGGCTGGGCACTATGCCAACAAGTGTCCTAGTCGTCAGGGAAACTCCCTGGCCTAGTAACCATTAGAGGGGGGTTACTAGAGACGTCTTCTGCACCCTCTAAGTGTTGTATCCCAGGTCAGCTCTCATTATCTGAGAGTACATGGCCTATTATGGCTTTTGTGGATTCCGGAGCTGACGGGACTTTTGTGTCCTCAGGATTTGTAAAGGGACACAATATTCCCTCTATCATGTTAGAGGCGCCTATTCCTGTCCGTGTTGTTAATGGAACTATGTTGTCTGACTCCATTACATTGAGGACAGTTCCCTTGCGCCTTTCCCTGTCTCAGGGTCACATAGAGGAGATTTCTTTTCTTGTTTTGCCTGAGGGTATAGACGACATCCTTCTGGGTCTTCCATGGCTTCGGACTCATGCTCCTCACATTGACTGGGAGTCTGACAGCATTATTAGTTGGGGTTCGAAATGTCAGTCCCGATGTCTTCCCTTACCACCTAAGGTCATTGCGGTTGCATCTACTGATCTCTCTCCCATACCTACACCCTATTTGGATTTCGCTGACGTGTTCTCCAAACAGGGTGCTGAGGTTCTTCCACCCCATAGGCCGTATGACTGTGCCATAGACCTTATCCCAGGTTCGGTTCCACCTAAAGGCAGGGTTTACCCCCTGTCGATACCTGAGTTGGAGGCCATGTCGACCTATATAAGAGAGAGTTTAGAGAAGGGGTTCATTCGTAAGTCTGTCTCTCCCGCAGGAGCTGGGTTTTTCTTTGTTCGGAAGAAAGAGGGTGATTTGCGTCCCTGCATAGATTACAGGGGTCTCAACGCAATCACAATAAAGAACAAATACCCATTACCTTTAATTTCGGAGCTCTTTGACAGACTGAGAGGAGCTCAAGTTTTTACGAAGTTGGATCTGCGGGGTGCGTATAACTTGGTACGAATTCGAGAGGGTGACGAATGGAAGACCGCTTTTAACACCCGAGACGGTCACTATGAATACCTCGTCATGCCTTTTGGGTTATGTAATGCACCCACAGTATTTCAGGACTTCGTAAATGATGTGTCCAGGGATTTACTGTTATCCTCAGTAGTGGTGTATCTGGACGACATCCTGATTTTTTCTCCTGATCTGGAGACCCATCGCCAGGATGTCGTTCGTGTCCTTTCCCGTTTAAGGGAGCACTCATTGTTTGCTAAACTCGAGAAATGTGTATTCGAGCAGTCCTCATTGCCTTTTTTGGGTTACATTATCTCACAAGAGGGCCTGGCTATGGATCCTGCGAAGCTCTCTGCTGTCCTGCAATGGTCCGAACCTCATTTCTTGAAGGCGGTGCAACGCTTCTTAGGATTCATAAATTATTACAGGCAGTTCATACCCCATTTTTCTACTTTGGTGGCCCCTTTGGTGGCCTTGACTAAGAAAGGTGCTAATCCCAAAGCCTGGTCTACTGAGACATCTCAGGCTTTTGAGGCAGTAAAAAGACACTTTTCAACTGCTCCCGTTCTTCAAAGACCCGATGAGAGTAAGCCCTTCCTCTTAGAGGTTGATGCCTCTTCAGTGGGTGCTGGTGCGGTCTTGTATCAAAAGAACGGTGCAGGTAGAAAAAGGCCGTGTTTCTTCTTTGCGAAAACCTTTTCACCGGCAGAGAGAAACTATACCATTGGGGATAGGGAACTGCTCGCCTTGAGATTAGCTTTGGAGGAGTGGCGTCACTTGCTGGAAGGAGCGAAACATCCTTTCCAGGTCTATACAGACCATAAGAATCTGACGTACTTACAAACCGCTCAGCGTCTGAATCCTCGCCAAGCCCGCTGGTCCTTGTTTTTCTCCCGCTTTCACTTCTCCATCAACTATCTGTCTGGGAGTAAGAATAACAAGGCAGACGCCCTGTCTCGCTCTATGCTTTCTACCCAGGAAGAGATTGACGAACCTCGTCTTATCCTTCCCTCCAGGGTTTTTCATACGCTCTCCCCTGTGACGTTAGACCAAATCCCACCGGGCAAGACCTTTGTTCTGCCTGATCGACAGAATGATATACTGTCATGGGCCCACACCTCAAAGGTGGGTGGGCATTTTGGTATTAGGCGGACACGAGAGTTACTGGAGAGGTGGTATTGGTGGCCACACTTAGCCAGCCACGTCAAGAGATATGTCGGTTCCTGCTACTCGTGTGCTCGCAACCGTCCATTACGGCAGAGACCGGCTGGGCTCTTGCATCCTTTACCAGTGCCAGATAGACCATGGGAGGTGGTAGGCATGGACTTTGTGGGTGATCTTCCATGTTCACAGGGACATAGATTTGTGTGGGTCATTACGGACCATTTCTCCCGGATGGTTCATCTCGTACCGTTATCGAGAATCCCATCTTCCAGGGTACTAGCCAAACTATTCCTCAAGCATGTCTTTAGGCTTCACGGGATGCCAGATCGTATCATTTGTGATAGAGGCCCGCAATTTACTTCCCGTTTCTGGCGAGATCTTTGTAGCCTTCTGCAAATTGAGTTGAATCTCTCTTCGGCATACCATCCGGAGACCAATGGTTTGGTTGAACGTACCAATCAATCTATGATTATATACCTTCGACACTTTGTTGCTGAGAACCACGATAACTGGACCTCCCTCCTACCCTGGGCAGAATTTGCCCTTAACAATTCGCTGGCTGAGGCCACTGGGCAGACACCGTTCGTACTCAATAATGGGCAACACCCTAGGGTACCGGTACCGTTTCCCGCTGCTGCACCTCCTCCTCTTGTGGCCGACTGGGCAACTAATGCCAGAGAGGTTTGGGATCGGACTCAAGAGTCGATCCAAGCAGCTAAGGACCGTATGAAGACGGTGTCCGATCGGTTTCGTCGCCCGGCTCCTGTCTTTTCTCCAGGGGACTTTGTGTGGCTCTCTGCAAAACACGTGAGACTTAGAGTGAGCTCTGTCAAATTTGCTCCTCGCTTCCTGGGTCCTTATGAGGTTCTTCGACAGGTAAATCCTGTAGTCTACCAATTGAAGTTACCCGTCCATCTTAGGATTCATGACAAATTCCATGTCTCACTGCTAAAGCCGGCTATTTTACCTCACGCTCGTGAAGTGCACTCTCCTGCCTCTGATTCCTCTCGCTCTAGCTATGAGGTACGAGCCATAGTTGGTTCTAAGATGGTTAGAGGGCGCAGGTTCTTCTTGATAGATTGGCAGGGTTACGGGCCGGAACATCGCTCTTGGGAGCCTGAGGAGGCTGTCCATGCTCCCGACTTAGTTGCCGATTACCTGCGTCGCCGGGAGGGGGGCCCTTGAGGGGGAGGTACTGTTACGGTTGCTGCGAGCACTGGAGACTATGTCCAGATTTTTTGCTACTGCACATGTGCGAGCGCTGGAGACTAAGTCCAGATTTCTTGCTACTGCACATGTGCGAGCGCTGGAGACTAAGTCCAGATTTCTTGCTACTGCACATGTGCGAGCGCTGGAGACTAAGTCCTATCTTGGAGCCATTGCACATGTGCGGGTGACATCATCGCTGACACGAGGTCACATGTCTCTGACACCTTCTATGCCGATTGGTCGCTGGTCATGTGCTTGTGATGCCTTGCTCGGTGATAGGCCAGCATGACGTCACTCCTGTCGTTCTGGCTGCGGATTGGCTCTGGTGTCCTCCATCTTGATTGAGGCACAGAGTCTATATAAGACCCTGACACACTCCGCATGGCGCTCAGTCCTCTTGGTTCATGCATAAGAGTAGACGCTCTGTGCACGTTCCTCTAGGCATTCCTCTGTCCATGCTAGGTGAGCGCTACCGGCAGGGTAGCGTTCTTATACCTTACAGCTTCGGCTGCTGTCCGTATCCTTACCTCTTAGGGGAGCGGACATAGGCAGGTGCCTGAGGCACATGGTCTGGCTGGGCCTTGTGGTTCAACTCGTAGGTGGACGTTGCCGCTAGGGTAACGTTCCTTATACTGCGTCTGGCAGTTGTTCGTATCCTCGCACACTAGGGGAGCGAACAGAGGTAGGAGCTTTGTGCGGCTTACGCTGCTGTTCGTCTCTTTTGCACCACTAGAAGAGCGGACCTAGGCAGGTGCCATATCTAGTGGTTCGTGTCCTCGCACACTAGTGGAGCGAACGCAGGTAGGAGCTTTGTGCGGCTTACGCTGCTGTTCGTCTCTTTTGCACCACTAGAAGAGCGAACCTAGGTAGGTGCCATTTCGCACACATTGCCTTTGTCTCTGTGATTATTAACAGAGATCATTCCACACACCCTCCAAGTAAGGGAGGAATTGCTTTACTTACTTATTATATCCTTCTGTGAGTTAACAGAGGTATTGCACTCTGCCATAGTCTGCAGCAGAGTCTTTGCACGGTGGACCCTGACTGTCTGATACTCCTTTAAGTTATTATCAGACAGCCCCCCGTAACATTTATACACTACAGAGAAAGACAACTATACACTACAGAGAAAGACAACTATACACTACAGAGAAAGACAACTAAACACTACAGAGAAAGACAACTAAACACTACAGAGAAAGACAACCATACACTACAGAGAAAGACAACTATACACTACAGAGAAAGACAACTATACACTACAGAGAAAGACAACTATAAAGACAACTATACACTACAGAGAAAGACAACTATACACTACAGAGAAAGACAACTATAAAGACAACTATACACTACAGAGAAAGACAACTATACACTACAGAGAAAGACAACTATACACTACAGAGAAAGACAACTATACACTACAGAGAAAGACAACTATACACTATAGAGAAAGACAACTATAAAGACAACTATACACTACAGAGAAAGACAACTATACACTATAGAGAAAGACAACTATACACTACAGAGAAAGACAACTATACACTATAGAGAAAGACAATTAAACACTACAGAGGAAGACAACTATACACTACAGAGAAAGACAACTATAAAGACAACTATACACTACAGAGAAAGACAACTATACACTATAGAGAAAGACAACTATACACTACAGAGAAAGACAACTATACACTACAGAGAAAGACAACTATAAAGACAACTAAACACTACAGAGAAAGACAACTATACACTACAGAGAATGACAACTATACACTATAGAGAAAGACAACTATACACTACAGAGAAAGACAACTATAAAGACAACTAAACACTACAGAGAAAGACAACTATACACTACAGAGAAAGACAACTATACACTACAGAGAAAGACAACTATACATGACGTTGGCATAGTGGAGTCCTGGTGACCCGTTAACTGCTACCATACCCCCACCCCCAATACTTAGCCCCTTATTGAAATGACCACAGACACATAATTGGATAAAATGGCCACAGCAGCCTTTTATTTAACATAACTTATAATAACATTTATAAAACAGGGGGTTGTGGTCCTCGAAGCTCAAACAATCTGGTGATCACCCAATACTCCAATCCTACCTTCCCCCTCAACCCCATTAATCCCAGCCGCAACCACAAACTCGGGAGCACCAAACAAATATGAGGGGGAAGGGTTAAACCACCAAACACGGGAACCGACCCCACCAAGCCGATGTTCCCCCATGATCACCAGACCACTCCCCAAACCAGTAATTAACGGGGGGGGATTCCACCTCCATTGGGACCCCCCAATCCAATTTTCACCAACTTCGAGGACCCCACCCCCACCACCTCTGCCACTATGACCCAGACAAACAAAACAAAACAAAATAAAACAAAACAAAATAAAACAAAACAAAACAAAAGGGGAGGGTGGGCGGGACAACTACTTCAGCTGCAGCCGCAGCAATGCCTAGCTTTTCCCGCTCCTAGCCTAACGGTCCCTAAACCCCCACCCCTCTCCCTCTTCACCCTATCCCCCCTAGCCACGTCATGCCGGCCTCCAACTACCCCCTGGGGAGGGGGTGGAGGTTCCAGCCGGGCACTTGACGTTGGCATAGTGGAGTCCTGGTGACCCCTTAACTGCTACCATACCCCCACCCCCAATACTTAGCCCCTTATTGAAATGACCACAGACACATAATTGGATAAAATGGCCACAGCAGCCTTTTATTTAACATAACTTATAATAACATTTATAAAACAGGGGGTTGTGGTCCTCGAAGCTCAAACAATCTGGTGATCACCCAATACTCCAATCCTACCTTCCCCCTCAACCCCATTACTCCCAGCCGCAACCACAAACTCGGGAGCACCAAACAAATATGAGGGGGAAGGGTTAAACCACCAAGCACGGGAACCGACCCCACCAAGCCGATGTTCCCCCATGATCACCAGACCACTCCCCAAACCAGTAATTAACGGGGGGGATTCCACCTCCATTGGGACCCCCCAATCCAATTTTCACCAACTTCGAGGACCCCACCCCCACCACCACAACGAGAGCGCTTTGACCCCCTCAAACGCTCGAGACCCCCCCTCTACCGGACAATGCCATGGCCCGCTCAATACCCTCCTGAATCCCCAAAGACCACAAATCTGTCCCCACTGCATTCAGGTGAACCCCATCTGCCAACCAGTAATCCTGATTCACCGCCTCCAAATCAAAATGACGGATCGCCACCCCCCCATTCCTCACTACAAAACCAGAAATGGCCCGATTGATTTTTATACGGGTCTTATTCAGCCTTTCAACTGACCGAGCCCTACGGCATGTCCGTCTCGGGACAATCTCTGACCAGACCGTCCGAAGTCCTGGTACAGCCACCCACAGCCGAAGTAAATCATGTTTTATATCTCTGATCAACTCCCGGCCCGCCACCATTCCCACATCATTCCCCCCAACGTGCAAGACCAGAATATCCGGCGCCCGGTCCAATCGCATTGCCCTGTGCACCTCGGGCAACACCCGCATCCACCGCATGCCCCGGATACCCAACCACCGGAGTACCGCCACATTTCGTGCAAAGCCCAGCTGACGACCCTCCGATCGGATGTCTGCCCGGATCGCTGCCCAGTGCACAAAGGAGTGGCCCAATATCCAGACCAAACGGGAAAAATCCCCTGCAAAGGAAGACAACAAAAACATTACAGTACCATACCATAACACAACAAATCCAAAACACCCCACCTCATAAGCCATGCTAAGGGCGCACGTAACTCAAATATCTCCTGGATTCCCACCGACCTATCCTCCGTACTATCTCCGGACTCAACCCGCACACCGCCGCCTCAGTTGCCGCTCCAATCCTAAAAGAATGAGGCGCATAACAACCAGGATCCAGGCCAAGACCTTCCACACACCTCCGGAAAATTGCCCGAAACTGATAATTCGACAAGAAAGAACCATCCTCATGACAAAGCAACGGCCCATCTACCCGCGGTCGCAACCCCCTAAACTCCCGCAAACACCGCACCGGACACATTGCCGATTCCGCCACCATCCCCAATAACACCCGCCGTCCTCTGCCGGATTGATCCGTCTTGGACCTCCGGAGCCAAAATTCCACGCTGGTGTCAAATAAAAGAACATCTCGCGCCTGAATCCCCCCGGAACCTTGCCGACTAACCGCCACCAATTCCCCAATCCGGAGCGCCCCGAAAAACGCAAACGAAAACGCCAGTCGAAACAAAATAACCTCAAAAACAGATGAACACACCGCACTCAGGTGGGCCCCCATTCGCTCCAAGAGAGCAAAAGACACTGGCCTCCTTCTATCCCCACAACTCTGCCCCCGGCGAAACCCCCTCAACGCCTGCCGCACCAAAAAGGTTTTCGTCAAATCCGGCCTATTCCGCAACTTAAACCCAAAGGCCAGGCCCGCCACCACCCGACCCACCTTCGCCTGGGACCAACCCCATGCCGACCACCGCCCAATCCACAAGAGTAACACGCCTACCTGATCCTCCACCGACCGAATCAAACCAAAAGACTGCACCCAAGCCTCCCATTGCTGCCACGCCTGCTGATAAGCCGTCCAAGTCGCCTCTGCCAACGATCCTTTGATCAAATGTCCAACTGCCCTCATACCACACTCCAAAGTTCGGGAGGGCACTGCAATCCCACGGCCATCGCCCCCAGCGCCAATTCCCTGAAGCGATCCCACTGGAAACGAGAGAGAGCATCAGCAATAGAGTTCAACACCCCCGGCACATGCGACGCAGACACACAAGCATTGATGGACAAACAGGCCAGCACTAATCTCCGCAAAACTTTAATCACCGGAGGGGAATTGGCCGAGATATTGTTAATTGCTAACACGACCCCCATGTTATCACAGTAAAACCGCACCCGCCTGTTCCGAAATTGCTCCTGCCACAGAGTCACTGCCACCAAAATAGGAAAGATTTCCAACAGCACCAAATTCTTCACCAGCCCCGCCGACCGCCAAACCTCCCGCCATCCCTCTGCACACCACTCTCCTCCAAAATAAGCCCCCAAACCCTGACCCCCAGATGCATCGGTAAACAAGTCCAACTCCGAATTACCCACTAGAGGCTCCATGAAGAGGGACTGCCCGTTATAGTCCACCAAAAATCGTCCCCACACCTCTAAATCCGCCTTGACGTCGGCTGACAGACGCACAAAATGATGAGGCACTAGCACCCCCGCAGTGGCCATCGCAAGCCGCCGTGAAAAAATCCGCCCCATCGGCATCACCCGACACGCAAAATTGAGTCTGCCCAGCAACGATTGCACCTCCCTCAGGGAAAGCTTTTTGACCCTCAGCGCCCTCGCTACCTGCTCCCTGAGAGCGACCACCTTATCCGCCGGTAACCGAAACTCCCACTTGTCCGAATCAATAACAATGCCAAGAAAAGAAATACATGTCCCCGGACCCTCTGTCTTCCCCGGCGCCAACGGGACTCCAAAACGCTGAGCTACCCACTCGATCGTTGCAAGCAAACTCTGGCAAACCCCCGCATTCCCCGGACCAACACAGAAAAAATCGTCTAAATAGTGAATAACAGACTGCAAACCCGAAACATCCCTAACCACCCACTCCAAAAAGGAACTAAATGCCTCAAACAATGAACAGGACAACGAGCATCCCATGGGCAGGCATCTGTCAACAAAATAATTCCCTTCCCAAAAACAACCGAGCAAGCGTTCACTGTCCGGATGAACCGGCAACAACCGAAATGCGGATTCAATGTCCGTCTTAGCCATCAGAGCCCCCCGTCCACACCGCCGCACCCAGGCCGCCGTTTCATCAAACGACGTATACACCACTGAGCATAGCTCAGGATCTATACCATCATTCACCGATCCCCCCCCCCGCGGGTAAGATAAGTGGTGAATCAGCCGAAACTTATTCGCCTCCTTCTTCGGCACCACCCCCAACGGTGAAACCACCAGATCCGGAAAAGGCGGGGACCGAAACGGCCCCGCCATACGCCCCAAAGACACCTCCTTTTCCAACTTCTCCCGTACCACCTCCGGATGCTGGCTTGCCGACTGTAAATTCTTAAAATGCCCCTGCCCCGGACCTGCTCCAGAAGGAATGCAAAAACCGAATTGAAAACCCCTCGCTAGCAACTCTGCCTCCTCCCTCCTAGGAAACCTATTTAGGTAAGGGAGCATCTCTCGAAGCTTCACTGGAGTCTCCCCCTTTTGAATTACCAGGCCCCCCCTTGACCCTGCTACGTCGGAAACACTTTGACGCCCCGTGGTTGGTGCCGCTACAGTGTGAGCAGTGGTGTTTAAACTTACACTGCTCCCCAAACTTGCACTGGCCCTCATTGAAGAGCCAGCAAAGCCCTTCTTTCTGCGATCCCGGCTGACCTCCGGCTCCCCCGCCGGCCTGCTGGCCGTACCGCCCCCCAGCCTGGCCGGAAGCCCCGGCCGCCCCTGGAAAGGATTGCCCATACCGAGTCGGTGCCATGACCCGCAACCAGAGCCCAATATCCTTCTGGTCCCATCTTATAGATGGCCGAATGGCTTTTCGCTGACGAAACTGTTCGTCGTACCGCAAACAGGCCTGCCCCCCATACACCCTATAAGCTTCCCCTATAGAATCCAAATAGCAGAAAAGGTGCGAACAGTTGTCCGGCGCCTTTTCCCCTATTACACTGGCTAAAATTGCAAACGCTTGCAGCCAGTTTGTAAACGTCTGAGGGATCAACCGCCACCGGCGCTTCTCATCATCCTCTTTTTTGTTGTCGTCTTTCTTGGGCTTGTCCAAATTAAATTTCTCTAACGGCAACAAAGAGAAGATTTCCACATAATCATCCCTCCAAATTTTTTCCCTAACTTCCTTCTTTAAATGCGAGCCCAGCGGCCCCTCAAAACACACATAAACCTCCCCGCTCGCCTTATCATCCAAATGAATCCGATCCTTGTCTTTTTCCATCTGCACAGAAACCGACACTGGCTCGGACCCCCGCCGTACCTCCGCCGCACTCGCCGCCGCCACCCCCACACCCGGGACCCCCGATCCCACCCACGCCGACGCACAACTTCCTAACACTCCCGCTCCCCTCCAGCCGCGCCAACAACTGCCTGACTTCCGACAAAACCTCCACAACCCCTAGTGACCCCGGCGGAGCCGCCTGCCCCTGAGCCATCCCAGCCCCAGCCGGACCCACTGCACTACCTAACACATCATTAGTCAAAGAAGACAAACAAGACACAGAGCTGAACTCACCAAGCTGCGCAGGAGCTGTGATCCCGCCAGCCGTCAATCCCGAATCCTGCCGTCCAGCCGTCCCTGGCGCCGCGTCCCTCTCCTGTCTGAAGTCCTCCACAGGTCCGATCGGCGAAGGTAACCACGGATCGGTCGGTCCCGAGCCCAATCCAGGTGGTCCACGCACCGCCGCTCCTGGATCCCGACCGCCAGGCTGCTGTAGAGACCCAGAGCAGTCCCGCCCTGGCCCGCCGACCTCCTGCCAGGGATCCCGCCGTCCGTCCTCCGTGTCCCGTGCCGACCAGCCAGGCAGCCCGACCGGAACATCGCCAGTGCGGCCCGCCGCAGCCTCCAGGTCCACTTGACTCCAGGTAGCAGCAGGCCTCTCCCCCCTATCGGGCCGAGGCCTGCTAACCACCGCTGACCTCAGCCGCGGACGTGAATTCCTCCCGGC